>NC_070601.1:1242988-1247988 GCF_027409825.1 Scomber japonicus | reverse complement strand
TCACATAGCAACTACTACAGTCACTTAGCAACCGTTATCGGTCACTTAGCAACCATTATTACTCACCTGGCAACCACTACCAGTTACACAGCAACCAGTCACTTAGCAACCATTGCACATCCCCTTGGAACCACTATTACAGTCAGATTACATCAACCGTTGGTCTCCTAGCAACCACTTGTGGGAAATCTCTCGCTCTGTCTTATATTATTGTAATAATGAAACTCTGTGTGTGTGTGTGTGTGTGTGTGTGTGTGTGTGTGTGTGTGTGTGTGTGTGTGTGTGTGTGTGTGTGTGTGTGTGTGTGTGTGTGTGTGTGTCTGTGTGTGTGTGTGTGTGTCTGTGTCTGTCTGTCTGTCTGTGTGTGTGTGTGTGTGTGTGTGTGTGTGTGTGTGTGTGTGTGTGTGCAGGCGTGGTGTTCGGTGCAGCGTGCACTCTCAGCCACATGGGGGAGGTGCTGAGGCAGGCGGTGGCGACTCTTCCTCCTCACCAGACCGAAGTCTTCCTCGCCGTCCTGGAGCAGCTGCGTTGGTTCGCAGGGCAGCAGATACGAAACGTCGCTGTGAGTCCGTTTATCGTAATGTGGCGTGGGTAGTTCAGGGGGGCTGGGAGAGTGGAGCGCTCTCCCAGAATAGGTTGAATATTTAAATATAGAAAGACACATTTGGTAATTTGTTATATTATAATAATTAAATATATATAAAAATGTGTGTTTCAGGCTGTTGGAGGAAACATCATGACTGCTAGTCCTATATCAGACCTCAACCCTGTTTTTATGGCTGCTGGCTGCAAACTCACACTGATGGACAAAGGTAGAACACACACACACACACACACACACACACATACACACACACACACACACACACACACACACGTTATCTTAACCCTCCTGTTGTCCTCAGATCAAGGAAGGAAGAACAGAAGCAAGGAAGGAAGCAAGGAAGGAAGGAAGGAAGGAGGGAAGGAAGGAAGGAGGGAAGGAAGGAAGGATGGACGGAAGGGAGGAAGGAAAGGAGGGAGGAAGGAAGTAAAAAGGAGCAAGGAAGGAAAGTCGGAAGGAGGAAAAGATGAAGGAATTTAGGAGAGGAGGAAGGGGGGAAGGAAGGAAGGAAGGAAAGGAGGAAGGAAGGAAGGAGGGAAGGAGGGAGGGAGGAAGGAAGGAAGGAAAGGAGCTTAACTTTGATTCTCAGACTGGTTTGAAAGAGATTTGGATTTATATATTTTATTTTTATGAACGTTCCTCTCTCTGTTCCTCTGCCATGAGGAAAGAAGGAAGGAAGGACACACACACACACACACACACACACACACACACACACACACACACACACACAGAGAGAGGCTGGACTCTCTGTATTATTAATAAACCCTCCGTCGCTTGTGTGCAGAGCCTTCAGAGCGTTTATAGCACTAAAGTCTTTTTTCTCTGGACATTAAATTTGAAGTCACGAAGTCTGTGAAATCAGTCGTTCACGCTGCGTTTACGTGCTCCATATTTGGCACGAGGCGTTCAAGGGACGGTTAATTCAGAGTGCTGCCAAACTGCTGAGTCACTGTTTCTGCCCGTCACACATACTTTACAAGTTAACAGTTAAAGGAAAGTTTCTGGAGCTGCATTGAGAAACCTTCTGATGTGTTTGACCTTTATGTCGGCGAAATCTGAATTATTCATGAAGGGTTTGTTCATTCTCGTCATGGCCTTTGATCTTTGACCTTTTGACCTTTGACCCTGTCTGTGTGTCAGACGGCAGCCGTGTGGTTCAGATGGACGATAAGTTCTTCCCAGGTTACAGGAAGACGATTCTGCGCCCGCAAGAGATCCTGCTGTCTGTGGAAATCCCCTACAGCAAGAAGGTAGATACACCGTCGCTGTGGCAACCAGTCTAGCAACCACTGTTTGTAACCTAGTACCACTGTCCGTCTCCTAGTGACCACTTTCTGTCTCCTAGTAACCACTGTCCATCTCCTAGTAACCACTGTCCGTCTCCTAGTAACCACTGTCTGTCTCCTAGTAACCACTATCTGTCTCTTAGTAACCACTTTCTGTGTCCTAGTAACCACTGTCTGTCTCCTAGTAATCACTGTCTGTCTCCTAGTAACCACTGCCAGACACTTAGCAACCACCTAGTTACCACTGTCAGTCACCTAGCAACAACTATCAGTCACTTAGCAACCGATGTCAGAGCCGTAGACTGGCTGATCTGACTCTGTGTCCCTGTTTTGTCTCCTCAGAGTCAGTTTGTCTCGGCCTTCAAACAGTCTCCTCGCAGAGAAGATGACATCAGCATCGTCACCGCGGCGATGAGTGTCACCTTCACCCCGGGAACCGACTCCGTGGAGGGCTTGAGGCTGAGCTACGGTGGCATGGCGCCGACCACGGTGCTGGCGAAGAAGACGGCAAGCAAAGTGTTGGGAAGGTAACGGACACACAGAGCGAGGAGGAGGAGGAAGAGGAGGTGGAGGAGGAGGAAGATGATGTAATGCTCTGTGCTGTCATACAGGCGGTGGGGGGAGGAGCTTCTGGAGGAGGTTTGCACCTCATTGGCTGAGGAGATGACCCTTGACCCCTCGGTGCCAGGCGGCATGGTGACGTACCGGCGAACTCTGACCCTCAGCCTCTTCTACAAGTTCTACCTGACAGTCCTGCAGAAGCTCCGGCAGCAGGTCAGCTGACTGCTTTTACTTTTTATACTTTTTATTTACTTAGCAACCACTATCAGTCACCTAGCAACCACTATCAGTCACCTAGCAATCACCACAGTCACCTAACAACCACTATCAGTCACCTAGTAACCACTATCAGCTATCAGTCACCTAGCAACCACTATCAGTCACCTAGCAACCACCATCAGTCACCTAGCAACCACTATCAGTCACCTAACAACCACTATCAGTCACCTAGCAATCACCACAGTCACCTAACAACCACTATCAGTCACCTAGTAACCACTATCAGTCACCTAGCAACCACTATCAGTCACCTAGAAACCACCATCAGTTACCTAACAACCACTAAAGTCACCTAACAACCACTATCAGTCACTTAGCAATCACCCAATCACCACAGTCATCTAGCAACCACCATCAGTCACCCAACAGTCACCATCAGTCACCTAGCAACCACTAAAGTACCCTAGCAACCACTACCTCTCACCTAGCAACTACTCTCAGTTTACCATCAACCATATCTGTCACCTAGCAACCACTATTAGTCTCCTAGTAACCATTTGCAACCTCTCTCTCTCTCTCTCTCTCTCTCTCTCTCTCTCTCTCTCTCTCTCTTTGCCCCCCCCCCCCAGGGTGTGGGTGTGGACGAGGTGAGGTCTGACTGTGTGAGTGCGACAGAGATTTATCATCCAGAGACTCCGTCCAGCGTTCAGATCTACCAGGTAACACCGAGGCTCAGAGGTCAGCTGATCAGGTGTCACATGATGAAGTTTTAGGGTCCAGGTGTGTTAACCTGCGTGCTCCCCCCCCCCCCCCCCCAGGCGGTGCCGGAGGGGCGGAGTCAGGACGACGTGGTGGGCCGACCTGTGATGCACCTGTCGGCTATGAAGCAGGCGACAGGTGAGGCGGTTTACTGCGACGACGTCCCGCTGTACGAGAACGAGCTCTACCTGTCACTGATCACCAGCAGCAAGGCACACGCTAACATCCTGTAAGATACACACACACACACACACACACACACACACACAGATACACACACACACACACACACACACACACACACACAAACACGCTAACATCCTGTAAGATACACACATACACACACACAGATACACACACACACACACACACACACACACACACACACACAGATACACACACACACACACACACAGATACACACACACACACACACACACACACACACACACAGATACACACACACACACACACACACACACACAGATACACACACACACACACACACACACACACACACACAGATACACACACACACACACACACACAGATACACACACACACACACACACACACACACACACACACACACACACATACACACACACACACACACACACACACACACAGATACACACACACACACACACACACACACAGATACACACACACACACACGCTATCATCCTGTAAGATACACACATACACACACACACACACACACACACACACACATACACACACACACACACGCTATCATCCTGTAAGATACACACATACATACACACACACACACACACACACACACATACACACACGTACTGATACACACACACATATACACACACACACACACACATACTGATACACACACACACACACATACTGATACACACACACACAGACACACACACACAGGCACGCACACACATACAGATACACACACAGGCACACATACACATACAGATACAACACACAACACACACACACACACACACACAGACACACACACAGACACACACACACACACACACACACATATACACAGAACTCTCTGCAGTGTTTCTGTATTATTAATAAATCCTGTATGTGTGTATGTGTGTGTGTGTGTGTGTGTGTGTGTGTCTGTGTGTGTGTGTGTGTGTATGTGTGTGTGTCTGTGTGTGTGTGTCTGTGTGTGTGTGTGTGTGTATGTGTGTGTGCGTGTGTGTGTGTTACAGCTCCATAGACACAGCAGCAGCACAGAGCATGCCCGGCGTCGTCAGCTTCCTGTTTGCTGACGACGTTCCCGGCAGCAACGCCACCGGACCGATCGCATACGACGAGACCGTCCTCGCCGACCGCCAGGTGACTTCCTGTTTCAGCAACCAATCAGGTGACCCGGGTGTTTATGAGCAGGCTGATCATGTGACCTTCCTCCCTGCAGGTAACGTGCGTGGGTCACATCATCGGAGCCGTTGTGGCCGACACGCAGCTGAACGCGCAGAGAGCCGCCAAGGCCGTCAAGATCCAGTACGAAGAGCTGCAGCCTGTCGTCACCATCCAGGTGAGACCTGAACACCTGACAC
>NC_070601.1:1235488-1240488 GCF_027409825.1 Scomber japonicus | reverse complement strand
CGTTGGGCGTCCCCGCTAACAGAGTGGTGGTGCGGGTGAAGAGGATGGGCGGAGGCTTCGGGGGGAAGGAGAGCCGGACCACCGTCCTGTCCACCGTGGTTGCCGTGGCAGCAAACAAGTAAACCTGTCAATCACTTCAGTCGGCCTCACTCTGATGGTTAAAGTCTGAGTCTGAAGGTTCCTGATGTGTGTGTGTGTGTGTGTGTGTGTGTGTGTGTGTGTGTGTGTGTGTGTGTGTGTGTGTGTGTGTGTGTGTGTGTGTGTGTGTTTCCTCGTCAGGCTGAACCGGCCGGTCAGGTGCATGCTGGACAGAGACGAAGACATGTTGATCACCGGAGGACGACACCCTTTCTACGGGAAATACAAAGTAAGACCACTTCCTGTTATTGATCCACTTCCTGTTAGTGATCCACTTCCTGTTACTACTCTGTGTTTCAGTCTGGTTGTATATAGCATTAGCACCTTTGTGTTGTCCTCCTGGGTCAAATTGACCCCGTCTATTGACTGTTGCCTCCTTCCTTCCTTCCTTCCTTCCTTCCTTCCTTCATATCTTCCTTCCTTCCATCTGTCCTTCCTCCCTTCCCTCTTTTCCTCTGTCCTTCTTTCCTTCCTTGCTCCCTCCTTCCTCTTTTCCTGTCTCCGTCATTCCTTCTTTCCTTTCCTCCCTTCCTTCCTCACCCCCTCCTTTCCTTCCTCCTTTCTTTCTTTCCTTCCTTCCTTCCTTCCTTCCTTCCTTCCTTCCTTTCCTTCATTCCTCCTTCCTTTCCTTCTTTCATTCCTCCCTCCTTTCCTTCTTTCTTCCTCCCTTCCTCCCTTCCTTCTTTCTTCCTCACCCCCTCCTTTCCTTCATTCCTTCCTCCCTTCCTTCCTTCAGCCTTCCTTTCCTTCCTCACCTCTTCCTTCCTTCCTTCCTTCCTTCAGCCTTCCTTTCCTTCCTTCTTCCTCCCTTCCTTCTTTCTTCCTCACCCCCTCCTTTCCTTCCTTCTTCCTCCTTTCCTTCAGCACTCCTTTCCTTCCTTCCTTCTTTCCTCCTTTCTTTCCTTCATTTCCTTCCTTCATTCCTCCCACCTTTCCTTCCTTCCTCCCTTCCTTCCTTGACTCGAGGACAACAGGAGGGTTAATATCACCTACCTTTGAATCTCTTCTTCTTCTTCTCTTCTTCCAGGTGGGTTTCATGAACAGTGGGAAGGTTGTAGCGTTGGACGTGTCGTACTACAGCAACACAGGAAACTCCATGGACCTCTCTCTGTCTGTGAGTATTGTCGCTAACCGCTAACCGCTAACCCTTCCTCTCTGACTCCTGATGATGTCACTTCCTGTGTGCGTCCGTACAGATCATGGAGCACTTCGTTCCACATGGACAACTCGTACAATGTGGCCTTCCTCCTTTCATTCCTCCCTTCCTTCCTCCCTCCTTTCCTTCCTTCTTCCTCCCTTCCTTCAGCCCTCCTTTCCTTCCTCCTTTCCTTCCTTCCCTCCTTCCTTCCCCCCTCCTTTCCTTCATTCCTCCCTCCTTTCCTTCTTTCTTCCTCCCTTCCTTCCTTCCTCCCTTCTTTTCTTCCTCCTTTCCTTCCTTCCCTTCCTTCCTCCCTTCCTTCCTCCCTTCTTTCCTTCCTCCCTCCTTTCCTTCCTTCTTTCCTTTTTCCTTCCTTCCTCCCTTCCTTCAGCCCTCCTTTCCTTCCTCCTTTCCTTCCTTCCCTCCTTCCTTCCCCCCTCCTTTCCTTCATTCCTCCATCCTTTCCTTCTTTCTTCCTCCCTTCCTTCCTCCCTTCTTTTCTTCCTCCTTTCCTTCCCTCCCTTCCTTCCTCCCTTCTTTCCTTCCCCCCTCCTTTCCTTCCTTCCCTCCTTCCTTCCCCCCTCCTTTCATTCCTCCCACCTCTCCTCCCTCCTTTCCTTCCTTCTTCCTCCCTTCATTCAGCCTTCCTTCCCCCCTCCTTTCCTTCCTTCCCTCCTTCCTTCCCTCCTTCCTTCCTCCCTCCTTTCCTTCATTCCCCCCTCCTTCCTTTCCTTCCTCCTTTCCTTCCTTCTTCCTCCCTTCCTTCAGCCCTCCTTTCCTTCCTCCTTTCTTTCCCCCCTCCTTTCCTTCATTCCTCCCTTCTTTCCTTCCTTCTTCCTTCCTTTCCTTCCTCCCTTCCTTCAGCCCTCCTTTCCTTCCTCCTTTCTTTCCCCCCTCCTTTCCTTCATTCCTCCCTTCTTTCCTTCCTTCTTCCTTCCTTTCCTTCCTCCCTTCCTTCAGCCCTCCTTTCCTTCCTCCTTTCCTTCCTTCCCTCCTTCCTTCCCCCTTCCTTTCCTCCACTCCTCCCACCTTTCCTTCAGTCCTCCTCTCCTAACCGCTAACCCTTCCTCTCTGACTCCTGATGATGTCACTTCCTGTGTGCGTCCGTACAGATAATGGAGCGCGCTCTGTTCCACATGGACAACTCGTACAACGTGGCCTTCCTCCTTTCATTCCTCCCACCTTTCCTCCCTCCTTTCCTTCCTTCTTCCTCCCTTCCTTCAGCCCTCCTTTCCTTCCTCCTTTCCTTCCTTCCCTCCTTCCTTCCCCCCTCGTTTCCTTCATTCTTTCCTTCCTCCTTTTCTTCCTTCCCTTCCTTCCTCCCTTCCTTCCTCCCTTCTTTCCTTCCTTCTTTCCTTCTTCCTTCCTTCCTTCCTTCCTTCCTTCCTCCCTTCTTTCCATCTGTCCTTCCTCCCTCTCTCCTTCTCTCTTTCTTTCCTTCATTCCTCCCACCTTTCCCTTCAGCCCTCCTTTCCTAACTGCTAACCGCTAACCCTTCCTCTATCACGGGACTCTCTCTGATGTCACTTCCTGTGTGCGTCCGTACAGATCATGGAGCGCGCTCTGTTCCACATGGACAACTCGTACAACGTGGCCTTCCTCCTTTCATTCCTCCCTTCCTTCCTCCCTCCTTTCCTTCCTTCTTCCTCCCTTCCTTCAGCCCTCCTTTCCTTCCTCCTTTCCTTCCTTCCCTCCTTCCTTCCCCCCTCCTTTCCTTCATTCTTTCCTTCCTCCTTTTCTTCCTTCCCTTCCTTCCTCCCTTCTTTCCTTCCTTCTTTCCTTCTTCCTTCCTTCCTTCCTTCCTTCCTTCCTTCCTCCCTTCTTTCCATCTGTCCTTCCTCCCTCTCTCCTTCTCTCTTTCTTTCCTTCATTCCTCCCACCTTTCCCTTCAGCCCTCCTTTCCTAACTGCTAACCGCTAACCCTTCCTCTATCACGGGACTCTCTCTGATGTCACTTCCTGTGTGCGTCCGTACAGATCATGGAGCGCGCTCTGTTCCACATGGACAACTCGTACAACGTGGCCTTCCTCCTTTCATTCCTCCCTTCCTTCCTCCCTCCTTTCCTTCCTTCTTCCTCCCTTCCTTCAGCCCTCCTTTCCTTCCTCCTTTCCTTCCTTCCCTCCTTCCTTCCCCCCTCCTTTCCTTCATTCTTTCCTTCCTCCTTTTCTTCCTTCCCTTCCTTCCTCCCTTCTTTCCTTCCTTCTTTCCTTCTTCCTTCCTTCCTTCCTTCCTTCCTTCCTTCCTCCCTTCTTTCCATCTGTCCTTCCTCCCTCTCTCCTTCTCTCTTTCTTTCCTTCATTCCTCCCACCTTTCCCTTCAGCCCTCCTTTCCTAACTGCTAACCGCTAACCCTTCCTCTATCACGGGACTCTCTCTGATGTCACTTCCTGTGTGCGTCCGTACAGATAATGGAGCGCGCTCTGTTCCACATGGACAACTCGTACAACGTGGCCAGCGTGCGCGGCCGCGGCTTCATGTGCCGCACCAACCTGCCGTCCAACACCGCCTTCAGGGGCTTCGGGGGTCCTCAGGGCATGATGATCGCTGAGAGCTGGATGACGGACGTGGCTCAGAGTCTGGGCCGGCCGGCGGAGGAAGTGCGTCGGCTCAACCTGTACGCCGAGGGAGACGCTACGCCCTTCAACCAGATCCTGGACCAGTTCACTCTGGACCGCTGCTGGGACGAGTGTCTGGCTCGCTCCCAGTACGAGGAGCGCCGAGCCGCCATACAGCTCTACAACAGGTAGGTTCCTTCCTTCCTTCCTTCCTTCCTTCCTGCCTTCCTGCCTTCCTTCCTTCCTGCCTTCCTGCCTTCCTTCCTGCCTTCCTTCCTTCCTGCCTTCCTTCCTGCCTTCCTTCCTTCCTTCCGCCATACAGCTCTACAACAGGTGACTTCCTTCCTTCCTTCCTTCCTGCCTTCCTTCCTTCCTTCCTTCCTGCCTTCCTTCCTTCCTTCCGCCATACAGCTCTACAACAGGTGACTTCCTTCCTTCCTTCCTTCCTGCCTTCCTTCCTTCCTTCCTTCCTTCCTTCCTTCCGCCATACAGCTCTACAACAGGTAACTACAGCCTTCCTTGCTTCTTTCCTTCCTTCCTTCCTTCCTTCCTTCATTCCTTCCTTCCTTCCTTCCTTCCTTCCTTCCTTCCTTCCTTCCTTCCTTTCTTCCTTCCTTCCATCCATCGAGCTCTACAACAGGTAACTTCCTTCCTTCCTTCCTTCCTGCCTTCCTTCCTTCCTGCCTTCCTTCCTTCCTGCCTTCCTTTCTTCCTTCCTTCCTTTCTTCCTTTCTTCCTTTCTTCCTTTCTTCCATCCATCGAGCTCTACAACAGGTAACAACAGCCTTCCTTCCTTCCTGCCTTCCTTTCTTCCTTTCTTCTGTCCTTCCTTCCTTCCTTCTTTCCTTCCTTCCTTCCTTCCTTCCTTCTTTCCTTCCTTCCTTCCTGCCTTCCTTTCTTCCTTCCTTCCGCCATACAGCTCTACAACAGGTAACTTCCTTCCTTCCTTCCTTCCTGCTTTTCCTTTCTTCCTTCCTTCCTTCCGCCATACAGCTCTACAACAGGTAACTTCCTTCCTTCCTTCCTTCCTTCTGTCCTTCCTTCCTTCCTTCCTGCCTTCCTTTCTTCCTTTCTTCTGTCCTTCCTTCCTTCCTTCCTTCCTTCTTTCCTTCCTTCCTTCCTTCCTTCCTTCCTTCTTTCCTTCCTTCCTTCCTTCCTTCCTTCTTTCCT
>NC_070601.1:1231999-1234988 GCF_027409825.1 Scomber japonicus | reverse complement strand
CTCTGTGTGTGTGTGTGTGTTTACATTTCCTCCTCAGGTAGGTCAGAAGGTTCATCTCAGGTTCTGCGTTCTTCTCAACAATCTGTAAAATATAATTAAATATAATAAAATATAATTAAATATAATTAAAGATCTCTGATTTATTTCATTTCTACATGTTTCCTGGGTTTGTTCCGCATGCTGAACACTGACGCCTCTGTTTCTTTATAAATATTAATATTACATTATAAACAAACTGAAACTTATAAATATGATTATTTTATTATTAAATCTGATAAAAAAAGAGAAGTTGAGTTTAACCCTCGTGTCGTCCTCCTGGGTCAAATTGAGCCCGTCTTATTCTTCTTTCCTCCTTTCCTTCCTTCTTCCTTTCTCCCTTCCTTCTTTCCTCCCTCCTTCTCTCTTTCTTTCCTCTGTCCTTCTTTCCTACCTTCCTTATTTCCTTTCCTCCCTCCTTTCCTTCCTTTTTTCCCTTCCTCCTTCCTTTCCTCCCTCCTTTCCTTTCCTCCCTTCCTTCCTTCCTCCCTCCTCCCTCCCTTCCTCCCTTGTTTCCTTCCTTCTTCCTTCTTTCCTTTCCTTCCTTCCTCCCTCCTTTCCTTTCCTCCCTTCCTTCCTTCCTTCCTCCCTCCCTTCCTCCCTTCTTCCTTCCTCCTTTCCTCCCTTTTTTCCTTTCCTTTCCTCCCTTCCTCCCTCCTTTCCTTCCTTCTTCCTTCCTTTCCTCCCCTTCTCCCTCCTTTCCTTCCTTCCTCCCTCCTTTCCTTCCTTCTTCCTTCCTTTCCTCCCTTCCTCCCTCCTTTCCTTCCTTCTTCCTTCCTCCTTTCCTCCTTTTTTTCCTTTCCTTTCCTCCCTTCCTTCCTCCCTCCCTCCTCCCTGCCTTGTTTCCTTCCTTCCTCCCTCCTTTCCTTCCTTCTTCCTTCCTTTCCTTCCTTCCTCCTCCTCCTTTCCTTCCTTCTTCCTTCCTCCTTTCCTCCCTTTTTTCCTTTCCTTTCCTCCCTTCCTCCCTCCTTTCCTTCCTTCTCTGACTCGAGGACAACAGGAGGGTTAAGGAACATTATAAATCACTATGATCTGTTTTATATAGATTATTAATAATAGAGGAGTAACAGTTTAAATGTTTATTCTAGACTATCTATGAGCCTCACAGTCATGATTTCATATTTAACATGCTACTGAATACTTATATTGCTGTTTTTAATTCTTTTAAATCAATATTTTATTTAATATTTAGTAAATAAATCATAATGTGAGCTTATTACATGGAGTCACAGTTCCAATTAAACTCACTTTATTCATTTAATATCTTTATTTTATATTAATAAATCCACATGAAATGAATCTAATGAGATAAATGTTGCTTTAAAAGAAATAATCTAACTTATAAATGATGAAAAACAGCTTTAAGTTACATTTACATACATTATTCATTCTCTTTGTACTTCACTTAAAGCTCCTTAAAGGAATCAAGTTTGACTTTTTTATGCTTTTAGGTCCAATTTTAATAATAAAAAGTATAATAAAGTATCATAAAGTATAATAACAAAGTATAAAGGTATAATAATAAAATATAATAAAGTATAATAATGAAGTATAAAGTATAATAAAGTATAAAGAGTTATTTCCATGTTAAACATCTACACCATTAATCAGTAACTTATTACTTTACAGGAACCTTCACACAGACTTCAGACTCAAGTTTAAAGTTTAAATGATTCATGATTTTTACCTTTTTGCCGTTAACGAAGAAGATGAGCTCATCAGACCGGTTAACGGAACCGGTCCCGTTCATGTTTCTCGGTCCCGGTCATGTTCTCCTCCCTCACCATGCTGCTCCTCTCTGCTCCTCTCTGCTCCTCTCTGCTCCTCTCTGAGACTGTCTGCAGATCAGCTGCTGCTCTCAGGCTGCAGGGGGAGGAGCTTCACAACCCCCCCCCTTCCCTCCACCCCTCCACCCCTCCACCCCCCTCCCCCACCAACACCCAGCCAATCACAGGGCAGGATTCTGAAGGTGTGTCCATGTGCGTCCCAACCAACAGGAAGCTCCAATAATACGAATAAACTCCAATAATCTATAATCAGTACCGAGCCGAGTGTGAAGCTTTCAGTCTCTTCCTGTCTGTTGGCCGCTCGGCTCTATGGTGAATATATATGAACTACAGTAACCACAGGTGACCTTTGACCCCTGACGCAGCACAGCAGCGGCTAATTATTCACAGCCGGGAGGTCAAAGGTCAACGACGGCTCTGCTGGTTTGACTTCATCACAAACTTTATCATTCTGTTAGATTTATACTCTGTGTGTTATCTTTATATTCTTTATTTCATCTAGTGACATCATCATTACTTCCTCCTGATGATGTCATCTACGACTCCTCTGATCTCTGTTCTTCCTCCCTCCCTCCGTCCTTCTCTCCTCCCTCCCTTCCTTCTTTCCTTCCTTCCTTCCTTTCCTTCCTCCCTGCCTTCTTTCTTCCCTTCCTCTTTTCCTTTCTCCCTCCCTCGTTCCTTATTTCCTCCGTCCTTTCCTTCCTTCCATCTGTCCTTCCTCCCTCCCTCCTTCTCTCCTCCCTTCCTTCTTTCCCTTTCTCCCTCCCTCATTCCTTATTTCCTCCGTCCTTCTTTCCTTTCCTTCCTTCCATCTGTCCTTCCTCCCTCCCTCCTTCTCTCCTCCCTTCCTTCTTTCCTTCCTCCGTCCTCCCTCCCTCCTTCTCTCCTCCCTTCCTTCTTTCCCTTTCTCCCTCCCTCGTTCCTTATTTCCTCCGTCCTTCCTTCCTTTCCTTCCTTCCATGTGTCTTTCCTCCCTCCCCCCTTTTCTCCTCCCTTCCTTCTTTCCTTCCTCCGTCCTTCCTCCCTGCCTTCTTTCTTCCCTTCCTTCTTTTCCTTTCTCCCTCCCTCATTCCATATTTCCTCCATCCTTCCTTCCTTTCATCTGTCCTTCCTCCCTCCCTCCTTCTCTCCTCCCTTCCTTCCTCCGTCCTTCCTCCCTGCCTTCT
>NC_070601.1:1216999-1221999 GCF_027409825.1 Scomber japonicus | reverse complement strand
AAGGAACTATGAGGAACTACGAAGAACCGCAAGGAACTACAAAGAACCGCAAGGAACTATGAAGAACCACATGGAACTACGAGGAACTACGAGGAACTTAAAGGACTTTTCAGAAACAAACTCTAATATTGGTTCTGCTGTCTGATCACGTCTTCTGTAGAACCAGAAGAACCCAGTAAAATCCCACTAAATAGAACTTAGTAGAATCAGAAGCACACCCTGGTAGAACCAGCAGACCCCATTAGAACCACTAGACCCCAGTAGAACCAGTAGACCCCAGTAGACCTAGTAGAACCAGCAGACCCTAGTAGACCTAGTAGAACCAGCAGACCCCAGTAGAACCAGTGGACCCCAGTAGACCTAGTAGAACCAGCAGACCCCAGTAGAACCAGTAGAACCAGTAGACCTAGTAGAACCAGCAGACCCCAGTAGAACCAGTAGAACCACTAGACCCCAGTAGAACCAGCAGACCCCAGTAGAACCAGTAGAACCACTAGACCCCAGTAGAACCAGTAGACCCCAGTAGACCTAGTAGAACCAGCAGACCCCAGTAGAACCAGTAGAACCACTAGACCCCAGTAGAACCAGCAGACCCCAGTAGAACCAGTAGAACCACTAGACCCCAGTAGAACCAGTAGACCCCAGTAGACCTAGTAGAACCAGCAGACCCCAGTAGAACCAGTAGAACCACTAGACCCCAGTAGAACCAGCAGACCCCAGTAGAACCAGTAGAACCACTAGACCCCAGTAGAACCAGTAGACCCCAGTAGACCTAGTAGAACCAGCAGACCCCAGTAGAACTAGTAGAACCAGTAGAACCTCACCTGTCGGCTGTTGTAAAGGACGATCGCCACAAACATCACCATGAGAACGACACAAACTCCTTTCCGGCACAATTTATGAGACCTGAGACACAAACAGGAAGTCAGAGTCACGACGCGGCTACAAACTGTTAGCACAGCGTTAGCACAACGTTAGCACAACGTTAGCACGATGCTACGAGACGTTGGACTCACCTGTGCGTCTCGATCAGGTACGCGTAGAGCGCGGCGGCTAGCAGCAGCACGGCTAGCTTCAGCACGCAGCTCAGCCTGAGGAACACTGCGCAGGTAACCATGGCAACCACGCCGCTCAAAACCACGTACTGCGCACGAGAAAAAAAGATCGACAGTTACGATCAATTTGTCTCGTTCGCCTCCGAGTGCGTGCAGATGTTGGTGTTAGTGTGCGTTTGTTTCGCTCACCTCTGGGTGCGTGCAGATGTTGATGTCGGGCCAGGCGGAAGGGGGCGGAGCTAGCGTCGAGTCGCTGCTGTTGATGTGAGTTTCTGATGAGTCACACCACAGCTGGAGGACAGAAGAGACCGATCAGCAACTTTAAACCGGGAGGAGTTTCCTTTAACCCTTCTGTAAATATCCCAAAATATCCTTCCTTCCTTCCTTCCTTCCTCCCTGCCTTCTTTCTTCCCTTCCTCTTTTCCTTTCTCCCTCCCTCGTTCCTTATTTCCTCCGTCCTTCCTTCCTTTCCTTCCTTCCATCTGTCCTTCCTCCCTCCCTCCTTCTCTCTCTCCCTTCCTTCCTCCGTCCTTCCTTCCTTCCTTCCTTTCCTTCCTTCCATCTGTCCTTCCTCCCTCCCTCCTTCTCTCCTCCCTTCCTCCATCCCCCTTTCTTCTTCCTTCCATCCTTCTTTCTTCCCTTCCTCCCTCCCTCCTTCTCTCTTTCTTTCCTCCCCCCTACCTTCCTTCCTTCCTTCTTTCCTCCGTCCTTCCTTCCTTTCCTTCCTCCGTCCTTCCTTCCTTTCCTTCCTCCCTCCTTCCTTCCATCCTTCCTTCCTTCCTCCCTTCCTTTCAATGAGTGTCCTATAAAGGGTTAAATGCTGAAACCAAAACCATCGATGTCGTCGTACTCACGATGTCCAAGGAGGCGACTCCGAAGTTGATGGCGATGGCGCTGAGCGTGAGCAGAGTGCGGGCGTTCTTGGTCTCGTGGATCCAGCAGCAGAGCGACTGAAGGGGGGCGGGGCAATGCTTAAACTCCTCCCCCAGAGTCAGCAGCAGGAGCAGGACGTAAAGACCGCCGCTGACCACGAACTGGACAACCATTGGACACCAGCTGGACACACAGACAGGTGAGTGGACAGACAGGTGGACAGACAGACAGACAGGTGAGTGGACAGACAGACAGGTGAGTGGACAGACAGACAGACAGGTAGACAGACATGTGGAGAGACAGACAGGTGGACAGACAGACAGACAGGTAAGTGGACAGACAGACAGACAGGTGAGTGGACAGACAGGTGGACAGACAGACAGACAGGTGAGTGGACAGACAGACAGGTGAGTGGACAGACAGACAGACAGGTAGACAGACATGTGGAGAGACAGACAGGTGGACAGACAGACAGACAGGTGAGTGGACAGACAGACAGGTGGACAGACAGGTGGACAGACAGACAGACAGGTGGACAGACAGGTGAGTGGACAGACAGGTGGACAGACAGACAGACAGGTAAGTGGACAGACAGACAGACAGGTGAGTGGACAGACAGACAGGTGGACAGACAGGTGGACAGACAGACAGACAGGTGGACAGACAGGTGAGTGGACAGACAGACAGGTGGACAGACAGACAGACAGGTGGACAGACAGACAGACAGGTAGACAGACAGGTAAGTGGACAGACAGGTAAGTGGACAGACAGACAGACAGATGGACAGACAGACAGACAGACAGGTGGACAAACAGACAAGTAGAGAGACAGACAGGTGGACAGACAGACAGACAGACAGGTGGACAGACAGACAGACAGACAGACAGGTGGACAGACAGGTAGACAGACAGACAGACAGGTGGACAGACAGACAGACAGGTGGACAGACAGACAGGTGGACAGACAGACAGACAGACAGACAGGTGGACAGACAGACAGACAGACAGACAGACAGGTGGACTGTCAGACAGACAGGTAGACAGACAGACACACAGGTGGACAGACAGACAGGTGGACAGACAGACAGACAGACAGGTGGACTGTCAGACAGACAGGTAGACAGACAGACACACAGGTGGACAGACAGACAGACAGGTGGACTGTCAGACAGACAGGTAGACAGACAGATACACAGGTGGACAGACAGACAGGTGGACAGACAGACAGACAGGTGGACAGAGAGACAGACAGGTGGACAGACAGACAGACAGGTGGACAGAGAGACAGGTGGACAGAGAGACAGGTGGACAGACAGACAGGTGGACAGACAGACAGGTGGACAGAGAGACAGGTGGACAGACAGACAGGTGGACAGAGAGACAGGTGGACAGACAGACAGGTGGACAGACAGGTGGACAGACAGACAGACAGGTGGACAGAGAGACAGACAGGTAGACAGACAGACAGACAGACAGGTGGACAGAGAGACAGGTGGACAGAGAGACAGGTGGACAGACAGACAGGTGGACAGACAGACAGGTGGACAGAGAGACAGGTGGACAGACAGACAGGTGGACAGACAGACAGGTGGACAGACACACAGGTGGACAGACAGACAGGTGGACAGACAGACAGGTGGACAGACAGACAGACAGGTGGACAGAGAGACAGGTGGACAGACAGACAGGTGGACAGAGAGACAGGTGGACAGAGAGACAGGTGTACCGTGGAGCGGGGATCAGCACTTGGACGGCCGTCAGCAGCAGCAACAGGATGAAGGAACAAACCATGTTGGATTTGAAGAGTTCGTCTCTCATCTGTGAGAACTGAGAGACGAAGACAGGACCGTCACCATGGTTACCTGAACAACTACCCCCCCCCCCCCCCCCTCCTCCCCCCCTTCCCCCTTCCCCCGACAGGAAGTCCAGAAGTTACCTTTCCCTCCATGTGGGTGTCCTTGAACACCTGAGTAAAGGTGGTGATGTGCTCTTTCCTCATTCGCTCGCTGCTCCGGATCTTCATGGACTCACGAATCCTCTTGTTGACCTCACGTAACCCCGACTGCTGCGCCACCGCGTGATTGGGCAGGTGGGTCATCGAGCCGTTGGTGAAAGTGGCGAGGATCTACAGAACGCCACCAAGGAGGAGGAGTAGAAGAAGAAGAAAAAGTCACAAAAGTTTCCCGAAAAACGTCAAACTGCCTCCGAGAGTTTCGTCCTTCTTACGAAGTTCGTCCCCAGAATGTCTCCGAACGGCAGCTCGGCGCTCCACGTCGTCATCTCGTCGTAACTCTGGCGCCTCGCTCTCTGCGGCTTCACTTCCTCCCGAGGCGCCGGGCAGATCAGGAACGTGTCGATGTCGTGTTTCCGTAGCAACGCGCTGCGCTCCCGGCCGAGCCCCGCCTCCGTCTCGTAGATCTCACCCAGACAGTCGAGGGTGGCGCGCGAGATGTGGATCCGCCTGAGAGGACGACACGAAGACACGAAGACACCAAGACACCAAGACACCAAGACACCAAGACACCAAGACACCAACACACCAAGACACCAAGACACCAAGACACGAAGACACCAAGACACCAAGACACCAAGACACCAAGACACCAACACACCAAGACACCAAGACACCAAGACACCAAGACACCAAGACACCAACACACCAAGACACGAAGACACCAAGACACGAAGACACGAAGACACCAACACACCAAGACACCAACACACCAAGACACCAAGACACGAAGACACCAAGACACCAAGACACCAAGACACGAAGACACGAAGACACCAAGACACCAAGACACAAAGACACCAAGACACCAAGACACAAAGACACCAAGACACCAAGACACCAAGACACCAAGACACCAAGACACGAAGACACCAAGACACCAAGACACCAAGACACGAAGACACCAAGACACCAAGACACCAAGACACCAAGACACCAAGACACGAAGACACCAAGACACCAAGACACCAAGACACGAAGACACCAAGACACCAAGACACCAAGACACCAAGACACCAAGACACGAAGACACGAAGACACCAAGACACCAACACACCAACA
>NC_070601.1:1196999-1209499 GCF_027409825.1 Scomber japonicus | reverse complement strand
ACTTTTTTCCGAACTTTTTTTGTTTTTCTTGTGCTCAAACTTTTTTTTTTCTTGTGCCAGACTTTTCTGGAACTTTTTTTTTTTCGAACTTTTTTTTTTCTTGTTCCGGAACTTTTTTTTTTTTTTTTGCCCGGCTTTTTTTTCTTGTGCCGAACTCTTTTTTTTTGTTTATTGCCGGACTTCTTTTTTTTTTTCCACAGACTTTTCTTTTTCGCCTGTCTTGTTTTTTTTTCTTTTTTTGCCTGGCCCTAATACTCCGTACGAAACACTGACTGAAGATGTGAAATTAAAACAATAAAACAATAAAAAGATTGTTGATGACATCACTGCGTCTTCCAGTCGATGACATCACTGTGCGTACCTGTTGATGTCGGCGATGTAGGCGTCGGTGACGGTGATGCGGTGCCGTCCCCTCTCCAGCCCCCCCGCCAGCCGCAGCGAGTACAGGTTACGCTGGTCGATGATGTTCCTGACGGCGTTCTGCCACAGAAGCTGCTTCCTCTTCAGCCCGGGGGGCGGGGCTACATCGGTGCTGAAGGTGATGTCGCTTGTCTGCCTCGCCGCCGCCGAGCAGTCGCCGTTCTCCAGCAGGGCGCCGTGGTTGTCCATGGTTACGAGAGCGGGCGAGGCCATCCTCCTCCTCTGAGACCTGATTGGTGGAGAAGAAGCAAAGTTAAAACTAAGACGTCTTTATGGTGTTTTAATTTGAAATATCTACAGGAAGTTAAAAGAAGTAGAGCAACCTTTATTAGAGGGTTTTATTGTTTGCGACCACAGATTATAAAATAACGCACTGAGCCACCGTGACGTCACACATCGGCTCCGTTTGGAAGCCTCGACTTTGCATTTCGACCGCCGCCATCTTGGGTTTTTTGGAGCCAGAAGTGACCATATTTGACAGATTGAGGGTGGAGCCAACCTTAAAGCTAGCTGATGGTTGTTAGCTCGGTTAGCACGCTGCATTTACTGTGATGATGCTAACAGGATGTAGTTTTGAAGCCTCGACAGTCGCCATCTTGGTTTTTTGGAGCCAGAAGTGACCATATTTGATAGATTGAAGGTGGAGCCAACCTTAAAGCTAGCTGATGGTTGTTAGCTTGGTTAGCACGCTGCATTTACACTCTACGGTCAACTGTGATGATGCTAACAGGATGTAGTTTTGGAGCCGGCTTCAGGAACTGTTTTTCTTGCAGGTTTTTCTTCCTACCAACTGAAAGCTTTCTTGTGGTTGTCTTTGTTGGTTTGTTTGTTGATCACAGGCTGAAGCCGGCTCAGTAAACCTCTCAGTTGATCAGATTGAGTCGGAAGTATCAGGGCTAATCCAATCAGGTAGCAGCACAGTCACCTGCTATCAATATATGACCTTAAATAACGTCTGATGAAGGAAGGAGGGAGGAAGGAAGGTAGGGGGGAGGAAAGAAAGAGAGAAGAAGGGAGGGAGGGAGGGAAGAAAGAAGGAAGGAAGGAAGAAGAAAGGGGGATTGAGGAAGGAAAGAAAGAAGGGAGGAGAGAAGGAGGGAGGGAGAAAGAACAGATGGAAGTAAGGAAAGGAAGGAAGGAAGGAAGGACAGGGGAAGGAAAGAAGGGAGGAGAGAAGGAGGGAGGGAGGAAGGACAGATGGAAGGAAGGAAAGGAAGGTAAGGAAGGATGGAAGGAAGGATGGAAGGAAGGAAGGAAGGACGGACGGAGAAGAGAACTCCTGATACAGCTGCTCCAAGTCCGGAGACCTGAGGAAAGGAAAGGAAGGTAAGGAAGGATGGAAGGAAGGATGGAAGGATGGAAGGAAGGATGGAAGGAAGGAAGGAAGGATGGAAAGGAAGGAAGGAAGGAAGGATGGAAGGAAGGATGGAAGGAAGGAAGGAAGGATGGAAGGATGGAAGGAAGGAAGGAAGGATGGAAGGAAGGATGGAAAGGAAGGACGGAGGAAGGAAAGAAGGAAGGATGGAAGGATGGAAAGGAAGGACAGAGGAAGGAAGGAAGGAAGGAAGGTAGTAACCTGCTATCAATACATGACCTTAAATAACTTCTGATGGCAGCAAAACAGCAACGAGATAATGAATCCAAAGAAAGTTTCAATTCCTTTTTCAGGTTGAAGCTAAAATAATTCAATAATTAAGGTTTTAGTGACGGTTCGAGCAGGTAGGTGCAGGTAGAACAATGATGTCACACAATGTTTGATTTTTGCAGCTTTTCTCAAACTACATAGATAAAATTTGAGATGTTTTATGAGCCGCTTATTCAGTAAATGCTCCAGTGAAAAGTCAATTACATAATTCAGAGCTAATTTATGAACAGAAAACACTCTACTTCAGTTCCATTTATAAGAGCTCAGTGTTAAAATATAAAATCTAGTTTCATCTCCACAGTTTGAGGGAGACTATTTCCATCATTTACACATTTCAGGAGGAGAAAGTTGATGCTATATTGTGTTTAATTATCACCATCACACATACTTCATGCTCTTTAATGTTTCTAAATTGAATGATACTCTCTGCTCTGTCCTGGTGTTTAGAATAGAATAGAATAGATCTTTATTGTCATTGTCACCAGGTACAACGAAATTAAAAGTGCTGTCCAGTCAGTGCATCATATATAAAAATAAAATAATAATAAATAAAATAAAATAAAAATAAAATAAAATAAATATATATCTAGACACATTCACCCCTCCACACATACATCAACACACGGACAATACAAGAACTTTCATCAACATACAATCATTTTTGTTATTGCACATTAGCTCCTGCTTTTGTTGAGAGTGGTTATTGCTGTTGGGTAAAAGCTGGGGGGGGGGTCAACTTGCGACTGCAGAGGCTGTGAGCAGGTTGTGAGTGAGTCTCACTCTCAGAGGAAAAGCGAGGGGATTGGGGGGGGGGGTTGGAGTAGGGGGGGGTCAGAGTGTAAATACTAATAAATGAGTTCTGCTGTATTTATGTGACAGAGACGCTGACGAGCTACAACGAATGATTACTCGGACATTGGCGGTAACCATGGTAACGCTAATTGGAATCGCCGTGCTTTAAAGGTGATTGGTGCTGGTGTGTGTGTGTGTGTGTGTGTGTGTGTGTGAGTGTGTGTGTGTGTGTGTGTGTGTGTGTGAGTGTGAGTGTGTGTGTGTGTGTGTGAGTGTGTGTGTGTGAGTGTGTGTGTGTGTGTGTGTGTGTGTGTGAGAGAGTGTGTGTGTGTGTGTGTGTGTGTGTGTGTGTGTGAGTGTGTGTGAGTGTGTGTGTGTGTGTGTGTGTGTGAGTCTGTGTGTGTGTGTGTGTATGTGTGTGTGAGTGTGTGTGTGTGTGTGTGTGTGTGTGTGTGTGTGTGTGTGTGAGGAAGCGAGTGATCCAGAAGTGTTAACAGAATAAAGCACCGAGCTGATCACAAGCTTCACAATGAATTAGTCACGCTGCTCTCAGGTCGTAAAACTAATCGATACGTTAAAATCCTTTTATTCCTTCGGCCACGAGGCTCCGAACGCTCCGAACGCTCCGAACACATAACGAAGCCACAACACTGATCTTTGTTCTTCAGTGGTGCTGACTGAGAGGATGAAGAGGATGAAGATGATGATGATGATGATGATGATGATGATGATGATGACAGCTGCTGTATCTCTTGTTGTTGTCTTTTACTAGATCTTATTCTAATTATTCGATTCATCATGAATGGGCCGACTGCAGAAATGAATTAATAAAGTTTTCTGATTGTAAATATTAACACTTTAATTTAGATTTTAATAAAAAGCTTCAGCTCCATGAGAACATGAGAACATCATTATGTATTATAATTAGGGCTGTCAGCGTTAACTCGTTAATCGCGATTAGATTAATGCAATCCATAACACGTTAATTTTTTTTAATTTCATTTTAATGTGTCAAGCCTTTTTGTCCCTTCTCCTCCCCCGTAGACGGCTCCTCTAGCTGTAGCGCTATGCTTTGAAGTGGCCTCCTGCAGTAAACCTACCGCGCTGATGGAAAGTAAGAGAGCTACTGGACTTTTGAACGGCTTGTTTAACTTTAACCCTTGTGTTCTCCCTTCCTTCCTTCCTCCCTCCTTTCCTTCCTTCTTTCCTCCCTCCTTTCCTTCTTCCTTCCTCCCTCTCTCCCTCCCTCCCTCCTTTGCTTCCTTCTTTCCTCCCTCCTTTCCTTCCTTCTTTCCTCCCTCCTTTCCTTCTTCCTTCCTCCCTCTCTCCCTCCCTCCCTCCTTTCCTTCCTTCTTTCCTCCCTCCTTTCCTTCTTCCTTCCTCCCTCTCTCCCTCCCTCCCTCCTTTGCTTCCTTCTTTCCTCCCTCCTTTCCTTCTTCCTTCCTCCCTCTCTCCCTCCCTCCCTCCTTTCCTTCCTTCTTTCCTCCCTCTTTTCCTTCTTTCCTCCTTCTTTCCTCCCTCCCTCCTTTCCTTCCTTCTTTCCTCCCTCCTTTCCTTCTTCCTTCTTCCTTCCTCCCTCCCTCCTTCTCTCTTTATTTCCTCCCTCCCTCCTTTCCTTCCTTCCCTTCCTCCCTCCTTTCCTTCCCTCCTTCTCTTTTTCTTTCCTCCCTCCTTTCTTCTTTCCTCTCTCCTTTCCTTCCTCCCTCCTTTCTTCTTTCCTCCTTCCTTTCCTTCTTTCCTCCTTCTTTCCTTCTTTCCTTGTTTCCTTCCTCCCTCTCTCCTTTCCTTCCCTCCTTTCCTTCCTTCTTCCTCCCTCCTTTCCTTCCTTCTTCCTCCCTCCCTTCCTTCCTTGACTCAAGGACAACAGGAGGTTTAACTTTAAAACACTTCCAGACGCTTCAGTTGACAAGTCAAAAGTAAAATGCAACCTGTGTCAAACGGAGTTTAACTACCACCGGAGTACGTGGAGTTTGAGTTAGCACCTCCACGCTAAACACCCAGGTGCAGCCAAGCCAGCCTCAGCTCCACCAAAGGACCATTTTGGAGTGTGGGAGTCGCAGCAGAGCCGTGATTGATTCCCAGTTAAGACACTCTGGTAAGAAATGCTTTACATTATGGGCTTAAAACTGCCTTCAAATGGAAAATAACAGGATTTTAAACATGACATTCAAAACGCCATTAATCGCGATTAACTATGGAAATGCTGCGATTAATCTCGATTAAAAACAATTAATCGTTTGACAGCCCTAGTTATAAATGAAGATAAAGTAAGATTTTAGTTCACTTATATGAGTTAATGTGTGTGTATGTGTGTTTTGTACCAACCTGATTGTGTGTATTTCAGTCTGTGGAGGTCAAAGGTCGCCTCTCATCCTCCTCTTTTTCTTCTCTTCTTTTACTTCCGTTTTTATTTTAAGATCTTCAGTTTCACTTCCTTCTTTGTGAGTTTTGTTCCTCGAGGTCCGTTTCCTTCATCACTCCTCCTCTTCCTCCTCGTTAAACTTCTCTCTCTCTTTTTATTTTTAGATCTCTCGTGACTCCTCTCGTCTTTTTCTCTCCGTCCATTTCTTACTTTTCTTCTTCATCTCTTCTCACAGACGCAGACGAAGCTTCTCCCTCCGATTAAACTCATTAAACTCACCGATCCTTTAAACCTTTAAACTCTCACACTTAAATATTAAAGTTAAACATCTCTGTTCTTATTAATCTGTCCAGCAGCAGCAGCAGGGGGTCCAAACCTATCTGAAGAGAAGAAGAAGAGGAAGAGGAGGAAGAAGAGGAAGAGGAGGAAGAAGAGGAAGAGGAGGAAGAGGAGGAAGCAGCTCTGAGTGGAGCAGAAGAAGAAGAGAGGAAGAAGAGGAGAGGAGGAAGAGGAGGAAGCAGCTCTGAGTGGAGCAGAAGAAGAAGAGAAGGAGAGGAGAGGAGGAAGAGGAGGAAGAAGAGGAGAGGAGGAAGAGGAGGAAGCAGCTCTGAGTGGAGCAGAAGAAGAAGAGGAAGAGGAGGAAGAAGAGGAAGAGGAGGAAGAAGAGGAGAGGAGGAAGAGGAGGAAGCAGCTCTGAGTGGAGCAGAAGAAGAAGAGAAGGAGAGGAGAGGAAGAGGAGGAAGAGGAGAAGAGGAGAAGAGGAAGAAGAGAGGAAGAAGAGGAGAGGAGGAAGAAGAGGAAGAAGAGGAAGAGGAGGAAGACGAGAAGAAGAAGAAGAGGAAGAAGAGGAAGAAGAGGAAGAGCAGAAGAAGAAGAGAAGGAGAGAAGAAGAGGAGAAGGAGAGGAAGAGGAGGAAGAGAGGAAGTAGCTCTGAATGGAAGAAGAGGAGAAGAGAAGGAGAGGAGAGGAAGAGGAGGAAGAAGAAGAGGAGAAGAGGAAGAGAAGCAGCAGCAGCTCTGAGTGGAGAAGAAGAAGAGGAGGAAGAAGAAGAAGAAGAGGAGGAAGAGAGAAGTGGAGCAGCTTGAGGCGACGAGCTGAATCCTGAAACGGAGACAAACGTTAACGACAGATTAAACCTGAGAGTCCAGGTGCATGATGGGATTGGCCGACCTCCAACCGGGTCAGTGTGTGTGTGTGTGTGTGTGTGTGTGTGTGTATATATGTGTGTGTGTCTTCCTGTGTGTGTATATATAGGTGTGTGTTTTCCTGTGTATGTGTGTATGTGTGTGTGTGTGTGTATGTGTGTGTGTGTGTGTGTGTGTGTGTGTGTGTGTGTGTATGTGTGTGTGTGTGTATCAGGGTTATTATAGTTCAAGTAGTGAAATTAAAATAATTCCCATTGGAATATTTTTTATTATTTATTTTTTTATTTATTTCTATTAAAATTATTATTTTAATATATTTAAGTAAATATATAAGTTATATTTTAAGTTTGTATTAGTGGTGGGCCGTTATCGGTGTTAACGTGAGACTCTTATCGGGCGATAAAAAAAATATCGCTGTTAATCTATTCTCAAAGTTGTTTGTGATGCATTTTGGAAACAAGAGATGAGCCCCTGGTCTAATGGCCGTTCTCAAAGACTCACTTTTAGTCATTATTTGGGTAGCACACATACTCTGAATGCCTTTGACAGAATTCAAAGGAGCCATTTTAATCTAGATTAATTCCAAGATTACAGTGAGATTAATCTAGATTAAAAAAATTAATCTATGCCCACCACTAGTTTGTATATTTAAATACTGTAAAACAAACTCATGTTCTGTGTAAAATGTAACGTTGGGTGCATTTAATAATAATTAAAGAGTCTTGAGTCGTGATTTGTGTTTTTTTATTATTAAAAACAAAACAATCCAAGAGAACGTGCACAAGAACCGTAGAGACTGTAACACACACACACACACTTTTACACACACACACAGATACACACCGTAACACACACACGTGCACACACACGCGCACACACACAGTAATACACTCTCACACACACACCTACACACACAGTAATACACTCACACACACACCTACACAGTAACACACACCCACACACACAGTAACACACACCTACACACACACACACAGTAACTCACACACACACACCTACTCTCTCTCACACACACACACACACACACACACACACACACACACACACAGATACACACAGTAACTCTCACACACACACACACACACACACACACACACAGTGTGAAACTGCTGACACTTCTTCTTCTTCTTCTTCTGCTTTATTGCAAACGCGACTCTCTCACGGCAGGAAACGCATCATCAGGAAGTCAGCTGATTGAAACGCGTGAAGAACTTTCAGCTCCGAGTCTCGAGGTACGGAGGTCAAACCGTGACTAACCGCCACGCTAACTTTAAACAGCTTTAATAAGTCATACATTCCTCACACACACACACACACACACACACACACACACACACACACACACACAGACACACACAGACACACACAGACACACACTCACACACACACACACACACACACACACACACACACACACACACACACACACAGACACACACACACAGAGACACACACACACACACACACACACACACACACACACACACACACACTCACACACAGACACACACACACACACAGAGAGACACACACACACACACACAGAGAGAGAGACACACACACACACACACACACACACACACACACACACACACACACACACACACAGTCTCTGCAGGTTTGACCCACTTTGAACTTTTATCGTATATAAAATAAATAAATAATAAACGACGAGTCGACAGAAAATAAAACTGATGTTCCACTCGTTGATTTATTGAGATTTAATTATTAATTTATTTATTTTACTTTTATTACGTCTTTTTATTAATTGTTAGCATTTTAAATTAAATACACATTAAATTTAACAGTTTGTTTGCTAATTATTTTATTTATTTTTCACATTAAAAGCATTAATCTGCTTCCTGTTTGTCTTTTTTTAACTTGATTTTTAATTTTATTGATTCTTTTCAATTTGTTTAAATTACTTTTACTATTTTAAACATTTTCCATCTCTTATTATATTAAAGTTTCTTTTGTATTATTATTATTATTATTATCAATATAATTAAATTTTTATTTTTTAACTTAAAAGTAAAAAAATATATAAATTAAATCTCAAATAAATAATAATACATTAATAATAATAAATAATACATTAATAATAATAAATAATACATAAATAATATAATAATAATTTATAAAATAGATATAAATATTAATAATAATAATATTAAATAAAAAATAATAATAAAAAAAAAAAAAAAAAAAAAAAATATTAATAATAATAATATTAAATAAATAATAATAATAATAATTTAATAATAATAATAATAATAATAAATAATAATAATAATAATAATAATAAATAATAATAATAATAATCACATTAAATCGACAAGTGTAATCTCAGCCTGCGTTAGTTTATTTCTGTAAACACACATTATGTAAAAATATAAACTATGGAAACGTGTTCATGCTCCGTATCAAACACCACGCCTCGAACTTCTCTAACTTCGACCAGCACACACAAACAGAAGCACTAAAAACTTCTTTTACTTCAACAGATTAAAATGTTCATGTAAACTTTTTATCATCGTGTTCAGGTGGAAGACAAACTGCAGTTTAACAAACTCAGCTTTTATTCTGAAAAGTGAGAAATTAGTAATATTATTAGTATTATTAATTAAAAAGAGCAATTTAAGTAACATCTGTTTTTCCCGTTTCGAGCTTTAAATACTTTAAATTATAACAAACAGTTAATAAATAAACAAATTTCATTAAGTTTAAATGTGAATTTTAATATATACTTAATTAAATAGAGATGATCAGTCTGACGGGAAAGTTTAGGGAACTAATTATTTATTTAAAGGGGGAAAAATTAAGTATTTTGTACAACGAGGGAACTATTTAACATTTAAGGGCAAAATTTCCTAAAATGTAGTTTAAGGGAACATTTCGACAGTTTAAAGGAACAAATAATAAATAATGTCATGGCACAAATGGACAGTTGAAGGATATAAATCTGACACTTCAGGGAACTAATTAGTTACTGAACTGAACTAATTACAAACTTGAGAAAAATGGGAACAACAGCTTGACACTTGGAGGAAATAAATCCGTCACTTGAGGGAACATGTTCGTTAACTCAAGGGAAAAATTAAGTATTTTGTATAATGAGGGAACTATTTAACATCTAAGGGCAAAATTTGTTAAGAAAACTAAATGTAGTTTAAGGGAACATTTCGACAGTGTGAGGGAACAGATAATAAAAAATAATGTCATGGCACAAATGGACAGTTTGACATAAATTAGTCACTTCAGGGAACTAATTAGTTACTGAAATGAACGAATTACAAACTTTAAATCATTTTGGGAACTAATAATGTATTTGACTAATAAGGTCACATTGTAAACAAGTGTATTTAGAGAGCGTGACTCACTCGAGGGAACTAATGGGTGTAAATTAGTCACTCAAGGGAACTAATGAGAGTAAATTAGTCACTCGAGGGAACTAGTGAGAGTAAATTAGTCACTCGAGGGAACTAATGGTAGTAAATTAGTCACTCGAGGGAACTAATGGTAGTAAATTAGTCACTCGAGGGAACTAATGGTAGTAAATTAGTCACTCGAGGGAACTAATGAGAGTAAATTAGTCACTCGAGGGAACTAATGGTAGTAAATTAGTCACTCGAGGGAACCAATGGTAGTAAATTAGTCACTCGAGGGAACTAATGGTAGTAAATTAGTCACTCGAGGGAACGAATGGGAGTAGATTAATCACTCGAGGGAACTAGTGAGAGTAAATTAGTCACTCGAGGGAACGAATGGGAGTAGGTTAATCACTCGAGGGAACTAGTGAGAGTAAATTAGTCACTTGAGGGAACTATCGGGAGTAAACTAGTCACTCGAGGGACCTAACGGGATAAATTAATCACTTGAGGGAACTAATAGGAGTAAATTAATCACTCGAGGGAACTAATGGGAGTAAATTAATCACTCGAGGGAACTAATGGGAGTAAATTAGTCTCTCAAGGGAACTAATGAGAGTAAATTAGTCTCTCGAGGGAACCAATGAGAGTAAATTAGTCACTCGAGGGAACTAATGGTAGTAAATGAATCACTCAAGGGAACTAACGGGAGTAAATTAGTCACTCAAGGGAACTAACGGGAGAAATTAATCACTTGAGGGAACTAACGGGAGTAAACTAGTCACTCGAGGGAACTAATGGGAGAAATTAATCACTTGAGGGAACTAATGGGAGTAAATTAGTCTCTCGAGGGAACTAATGGGGAGTTTAAAAAATTAGCAACTGGAAGGCACAAGTAAGGGAACTAATAATACATTTGAGAGAAAGACAAAGTAGGAAACAAATGAATCTGAAGGAAGAAAGAAGAACTTAAGGGAACAGTTTGAGGGAACAGAACAGTCAGTTAAGGAGGAAATGTTTTTAAGGTAGTAAAACTGCTCCGCTTGGTTTCAGTTACATCGTGTTTTTAGGATTTTGGCAGATTTTAATACGGTTTGATTATTAACGACATTAAACATGCGGTTAGCTTATAACTCGTTAACGTACGTTTGGCAACCGAGCGTTAAAATAAATCACGTTAACGTTTAAATACTTTAAACTGAAGTCGAGTCAGTTTTTATTCCACTTAACGTTTAATATGATCCGACCTTTGACCTGCTGCTCGCTCTGCTCTGACGTCATCGACACACACACACACACACACACACACACACACACACACACACACACACACACCTCATACGGAAGATAAAGACCGCCATATGGAAAAAAAAAGGTCTTCTACAACCTTAAATCTTAAAGTTGTGATTTTGTCGTTTCGGCTTTTCCTCAAATTTTTTTTCTCTTTTTCAAAATGTTCCCAAAATATTTTTTTAATCTTTAATTTAAAGTTCTGAGTCAAACTAAAAAAAAAGAAACCTTTAAAACATCTGAAATATCAATTAATGTTAAAATCTGAACGTTTTATAAAGTGTGTCTGTGTATATGTGTGTGTGTGTGTGTGTGTGTATATATGTGTGTGTGTGTGTGTGTGTGTGTGTGTTAATAATATAAAATAATAAAATAAAACTCTCTGAAGCTTTTTTCCTCCTCGTGTCGCTCTTCATCCTCCGTACACTGAGTTAAAACAAGTCAAACCGGCGCCATGGCAACGAGACGACACGTTAAATAAAGAAAAAAAAACGTGAATAAATAAATTTAAATTGCACGGCGGCAGCAAACAGGAAACAGGAAACAGGAAGCAGGAAGCAGGAAGCAGGTCCGGCGTCTCAGCGAGGCTTCAGGTGAGTGTTACGTGTTATTTGATGTTTTTCAGCAGCGACGTGCGAGCGTTCACGACGGCCTTGAACGCATCCTCGCTGCCGGGGGCAACGCACTTGTCCGGGTGCAGCAACACCGCCAGCTTCCTGTACGCCTTGTTCACTTCCTCCCTGGAAACAAAGCAGGTAGGAACCAAAAGTTACAGAAAAATATTTAAATAAAATCAGGTTTAAAAACAGCAGGTTCATGCTTTTAATTTGAAAAATAAATTAAAATTATGACGTAAAACTAATAATAATAATAATAATAATGATAATAATAATTTGCAAACAAATTAATGAAGAATAGTTAATTGTTAAATAATAAAATAAATAAAATAAATAAAATAAATAAAATAAATTAAATAAATTAAATAAAATTAATTAAATAAATTATATAAATCAAATAAATTAAATAAATCAAATAAATCAAATAAATTAAATAAATTAAATAAATCAAATAAATTATATAAATCAAATAAATTAAATAAATCAAATAAATCAAATAAATTAAATAAATTAAATAAATCAAATAAATTAAATAAATTAAATAAATTAAATAAATCAAATAAATCAAATAAATTAAATAAATTAAATAAATTTCAGGGAAAATAAAATAACTATCAATAGACTTAAAATAGTAAAAAAAAAAAAAGCTGAAAAAAATATAATAAAAAAATATAAAATCATATTAAAGAAGTTCAGTTGTGACTTTTTATCTTTCTCTTATAAATTATTTCTACTAAAACTTTCTGGTTAAATAAAAGAATTCAGACATTATTTAACATGTAGAGGAAATAAAATCCCTTCAAAATAAAATCTGCTTTTATAAATAATAAACATTTCTCTGAA
>NC_070601.1:1176999-1191999 GCF_027409825.1 Scomber japonicus | reverse complement strand
TCTTCCCTTCCTCCCTTCCTCCCTCCCTCCTTCTCTCTTTCTTTCCTCCCCCCTACATTCCTTCCTTCCTTCCTTCCTTTCCTTCCTCCCTGCCTTCTTTCTTCCCTTCCTCTTTTCCTTTCTCCCTCTCTCGTTCCTTATATCCTCCGTCCTACCTTCCTTTCCTTCCTTCCATCTGTCCTGTCTCCCTCTCTCATTCCTTATTTCCTCCGTCCTTCCTTCCTTTCCTTCCTTCCATCTGTCCTCCCTCCCTCCTTCTCTCCTCCCTTTCTTCTTTCCATCCTTCCTTCCTTCCTTCCTTCCATCCTTCCATCCTTCCTTCCTCCCTTCCTTTCAGTGAGTGTCCTATAAAGGGTTAAAGTCCATCAGAAGCCCAATAAATGAATTAAAAGACATGAATATAAATGTGTAAATGAGTTGTATAATAAATAACTGAATGATGAAATCTTGCTTTAGTCCAGCAGGAGGCGTTTTGAGCTGCTTTAACTTTTATTAAAACATTTTATTAAAACATTTCTTGTAACATTAAAGCTGAGAGAAGCTTTTACAGAGCGAACACCAACAAGCTAAAACACTCAGGCACATATTCTCAGGAAGATATCAACCGAACATTTCTATATCTCTATTTCACTGGTTTAATAATGTTCTACAAACTCATAGAAAACACAAGAGAGGAGACTTTACATGGAAACTCATTCTTTTCTTTTTTCTTTTTTGTTAAATTACTTTTTGAAGCAACTTTATTGAAATGAACGTTTTAAAGCTTAATATAAAACATGATCTTTTTAAAAAAATATATATATTTAACCCTCGTGTTGTCCTCCCAGGTCAAACTGACCCTGTCCGTTTTGACTGTTCCTTCCTTCCTTCCTTTCTTCCTTCCCTCCTTCCTCCCTCCTTTCCTTCTTTCTTTCTTCCTCCCTCCCTCCTTTCCTTCCTTCCTTCCTTCTCTCTTTCCTCCCTAATCTCTTTCCTTCCTTCCTTCTTTCCTGCTTTCCTTCCTCTTTTCCTTCCTTACCTCCTTCCTTCTTTCCTCTCTCCTTTCCTTCCTCCCTCCTTTCCTTCCTTCTTCCATCTCTCTTTCCTTCCTCCCTCTATTCCTTCCTCCTTTCCTTCCTTCTTCCTTCCCTCCTTCCTCCCTCCTTTCCTTCTTTCCTGCTTTCCTTCCTCCCTCCTTCCCTCCCTGCTTTCCTTCCTTCTTCCTTCCCTCCTTCCTCCCTCTCTCCTTTCCTTCCTCCTTTCCGTCCTTACCTCCTTCTCTCTTTCTTTCCTCCTTCCTTTCCTTCCTCCCTCCCTTCCTTCCTCCTTCCCTCCTTCCTCCCTCCTTTCCTTCCCTCCTTCCTTCCTCCCTCCTTTCCTTCCTTCCTTGACTCAAGGACAACAGGAGGGTTAAATATAATGCAGCTTTAAAGCAGATTTATATTTACACATCAAACTCTGAGCAGTTATTTTACATTAACTATAGAAACACAGTCCAGTGGCGCCATCTGGTGGCCAAACGCTGCTGCTGCATTAAAGAAGAGCTCATGATGAAGACGAGGAAGTGAGCTCATGATGAAGACGAGGAAGTGAGCTCATGATGAAGACGAGGAAGTGAGCTCAGTGCTGCTAATGTTCAGATTTAAATGAGATGAAAGTTTCTACAAAGCTTCAGAAGCCTTGAAATGTTTGTTTCGTCTTCTTATGACCCTCGAGTCAAGGAAGGAAGAGAGGAAGGAAAGGGAGGAAGGAAGGAAGGTATGAGGGAAGGAAAGGAGGGAGTGAGTGAGTGAGGGAGTGATGGAGGGAGGGAGGAAGGAAGGAAAGAAGGAGGGAGGGAGGGAGGGAGGGAGGAAGGAAGGAAGGACAGAAGGAAGGAAGAAAGAAAGGAAGGAGGGAAGGAAAGAAAGAGGAGGGAGTGAGGGAGGAAGGAAGGAAAGGAGGGAGGGAAGGAAAGAAGGAGGGAGGGAGTGAGGGAAGGAAGGAAGGAGGGAGGGAGGAAGGAAGACACGAGGGAAGGAAGGAAGGAGGGAGGGAAGGAAAGAAGGAGGGAGGGAGGGAAGGAAAGAAGGAGGGAGGGAGTGAGGGAGTGAGGGAGGAAGAAGGAAGGAAAGGAGGGAGGGAGGAAGGAAGGAAGGAAAAGAGGGAGGGAGGAAGGAAGACACGAGGGAAGGAAGGAAGGAGGCAGGGAAGGAAAGAAGGAGGGAGGGAGTGAGGGAAGGAAGGAAGGAGGGAGGAAAGGAAAGAAGGAGGGAGGGAGTGAGGGAGTGAGGAAGGGAGGAAGAAGGAAAGAAGAAGGAAAGAAGAAGGAAAGAAAGAAGAAGGAAGGAAGAAACGAGGGAAGGAAGGAAGGAGGGAGGGAGTGAGGGAGGAAGAAGGAAGGAAAGGAAGAAAGAAAGGAAGGAAGGAAAGGAAGAAAGAAAGGAAGGAAGGAAAGGAACTAAATAAGACTGATTATAAACTCACGGGTTAGGGTTCAAAATAATATTTCTCGTCAGGATTTTGGAGGCTGATGATGTCACACGTTTTCTGACACTTATGACATCATCACGTCTGGTTTGAGGGGTTCAGAGAGGATCATTCATCTTATTAGATTAGTCACTTTTATTCCTGTTATTAATCCTCTGGACTCTAACTGAACTTACTTCTTACTTCTTTTATGTTTCTGTGTTTGAAAATAAACTAGTTTAGTTTTTTGTCGCCTCCACGTGTCATAAAAACCCTCCAAATATGAATCTACGTAATAAAACAGGCGAACCAACGACAGCCTGCGTTCAGATCTCCACAAATCATCGAAATCTAAAACAGACGATCAAACCGTCGCCGTAGCAACCAATAAAAGTCGGATAAGAGGATGTTGGTGTCGTCGTCGTTAGCGAGCAGGAAGCTGCTGCATCTGGAGCGAGTCGTACGTGTCTCTGGTGGCCGAACTCAGACCCTGAAACACAAAACCAGACGTTAACGCTCCGAAACCCGAAACCCGAACCCGAACCCGAACCCGAACAACCCGAACCCGAACAACCCGAACAACCCGATCAGACTCATTGATTATTAACTGATTCATAAAAACTATAAAATCTCACCTGGTAGACCTGCTCGTTCTTCCTCTGACGCTGCAAACAGAAAACAACACGTTAGAAATGTGTACAAGTACCTCAAACTGTACTACAGTAAAGTACTAGTACCTCTAACAGTACTACAGTAAAGTACTAGTACCTCTAACTGTACTACAGTAAAGTACTAGTACCTCTAACAGTACTACAGTAAAGTACTAGTACCTTTAACTGTACTACAGTAAAGTACTAGTACTTCAGTAAAGTATTAGTACCTCTAACAGTACTACAGTAAAGTACAAGTACCTCTAACAGTACTACAGTAAAGTACTAGTACCTCTAACTGTACTACAGTAAAGTACTAGTACCTCAAACAATACTACAGTATAGTACTAGTACCTCTAACAGTACTACAGTAAAGTACTAGTACCTCTAACAGTACTACAGTAAAGTACTAGTACCTCTAACAGTACTAGAGTAAAGTACTAGTACCTCTAACAGTACTACAGTAAAGTACAAGTACCTCTAACAGTACTACAGTAAAGTACTAGTACCTCTAACTGTACTACAGTAAAGTACTAGTACCTCTAACTATACTACAGTAAAGTACTAGTACCTCAAACAATACTACAGTATAGTACTAGTACCTCTAACAGTACTACAGTAAAGTACTAGTACCTCAAACTGTACTACAGTAAAGTACTAGTACCTCTAACAGTACTACAGTAAAGTACTAGTACCTCAAACTGTACTACAGTAAAGTACTAGTACCTCTAACTGTACTACAGTAAAGTACAAGTACCTCTAACTGTACTACAGTAAAGTACTAGTACCTCTAACAGTACTACAGTAAAGTACTAGTACCTCTAACTGTACTACAGTAAAGTACTAGTACCTCTAACTATACTACAGTAAAGTACTAGTACCTCAAACAATACTACAGTATAGTACTAGTACCTCTAACAGTACTACAGTAAAGTACTAGTACCTCAAACTGTACTACAGTAAAGTACAAGTACCTCTAACTGTACTACAGTAAAGTACAAGTACCTCAAACTGTACTACAGTAAAGTACGAGTACCTCTAACAGTACTACAGTAAAGTACTAGTACCTCAAACTGTACTACAGTAAAGTACAAGTACCTCTAACTGTACTACAGTAAAGTACAAGTACCTCTAACAGTACTACAGTAAAGTACAAGTACCTCAAACAGTACTAGAGTAAAGTACTAGTACCTCTAACTGTACTACAGTAAAGTACTAGTACCTCTAACAGTACTACAGTAAAGTACAAGTACCTCAAACTGTACTACAGTAAAGTACAAGTACCTCTAACTGTACTACAGTAAAGTACTAGTACTTCAGTAAAGTATTAGTACCTCTAACAGTACTACAGTAAAGTACAAGTACCTCAAACAGTACTACAGTAAAGTACTAGTACCTCTAACTGTACTACAGTAAAGTACTAGTACCTCTAACTGTACTACAGTAAAGTAGTAGTACCTCAAACAGTACTACAGTAAAATACTAGTACTACAGTAAAGTACTAGTACCTCTAACAATACTACAGTAAAGTACTAGTACCTCTAACTGTACTACAGTAAAGTACAAGTACCTCTAACAGTACTACAGTATAGTACTAGTACCTCTAACAGTACTACAGTAAAGTAGTAGTACCTCAAACAGTACTACAGTAAAATACTAGTACTACAGTAAAGTACTAGTACCTCTAACAATACTACAGTAAAGTACTAGTACCTCTAACTGTACTACAGTAAAGTACAAGTACCTCTAACAATACTACAGTAAAGTACTAGTACCTCTAACAGTACTACAGTGAAGTACTAGTACCTCTAACAGTACTACAGTGAAGTACAAGTACCTCAAACTGTACTACAGTAAAGTACAAGTACCTCAAACTGTACTACAGTAAAGTACTAGTACCTCTAACTGTACTACAGTAAAGTACTAGTACCTCTAACAGTACTACAGTAAAGTACTAGTACCTTTAACTGTACTACAGTAAAGTACTAGTACTTCAGTAAAGTATTAGTACCTCTAACAGTACTACAGTAAAGTACAAGTACCTCTAACAGTACTACAGTAAAGTACTAGTACCTCTAACTGTACTACAGTAAAGTACTAGTACCTCAAACAATACTACAGTATAGTACTAGTACCTCTAACAGTACTACAGTAAAGTACTAGTACCTCTAACAGTACTACAGTAAAGTACTAGTACCTCTAACAGTACTAGAGTAAAGTACTAGTACCTCTAACAGTACTACAGTAAAGTACAAGTACCTCTAACAGTACTACAGTAAAGTACTAGTACCTCTAACTGTACTACAGTAAAGTACTAGTACCTCTAACTATACTACAGTAAAGTACTAGTACCTCAAACAATACTACAGTATAGTACTAGTACCTCTAACAGTACTACAGTAAAGTACTAGTACCTCAAACTGTACTACAGTAAAGTACTAGTACCTCTAACAGTACTACAGTAAAGTACTAGTACCTCAAACTGTACTACAGTAAAGTACTAGTACCTCTAACTGTACTACAGTAAAGTACAAGTACCTCTAACTGTACTACAGTAAAGTACTAGTACCTCTAACAGTACTACAGTAAAGTACTAGTACCTCTAACTGTACTACAGTAAAGTACTAGTACCTCTAACTATACTACAGTAAAGTACTAGTACCTCAAACAATACTACAGTATAGTACTAGTACCTCTAACAGTACTACAGTAAAGTACTAGTACCTCAAACTGTACTACAGTAAAGTACAAGTACCTCTAACTGTACTACAGTAAAGTACAAGTACCTCAAACTGTACTACAGTAAAGTACGAGTACCTCTAACAGTACTACAGTAAAGTACTAGTACCTCAAACTGTACTACAGTAAAGTACAAGTACCTCTAACTGTACTACAGTAAAGTACAAGTACCTCTAACAGTACTACAGTAAAGTACAAGTACCTCAAACAGTACTAGAGTAAAGTACTAGTACCTCTAACTGTACTACAGTAAAGTACTAGTACCTCTAACAGTACTACAGTAAAGTACAAGTACCTCAAACTGTACTACAGTAAAGTACAAGTACCTCTAACTGTACTACAGTAAAGTACTAGTACTTCAGTAAAGTATTAGTACCTCTAACAGTACTACAGTAAAGTACAAGTACCTCAAACAGTACTACAGTAAAGTACTAGTACCTCTAACTGTACTACAGTAAAGTACTAGTACCTCTAACTGTACTACAGTAAAGTAGTAGTACCTCAAACAGTACTACAGTAAAATACTAGTACTACAGTAAAGTACTAGTACCTCTAACAATACTACAGTAAAGTACTAGTACCTCTAACTGTACTACAGTAAAGTACAAGTACCTCTAACAGTACTACAGTATAGTACTAGTACCTCTAACAGTACTACAGTAAAGTAGTAGTACCTCAAACAGTACTACAGTAAAATACTAGTACTACAGTAAAGTACTAGTACCTCTAACAATACTACAGTAAAGTACTAGTACCTCTAACTGTACTACAGTAAAGTACAAGTACCTCTAACAATACTACAGTAAAGTACTAGTACCTCTAACAGTACTACAGTGAAGTACTAGTACCTCTAACAGTACTACAGTGAAGTACAAGTACCTCAAACTGTACTACAGTAAAGTACAAGTACCTCAAACTGTACTACAGTAAAGTACTAGTACCTCTAACTGTACAGCAGTAAAGTACTAGTACCTCTAACTGTACTACAGTAAAGTACTAGTACCTCTAACAGTACTACAGTAAAGTACTAGTACCTCTAACAGTACTACAGTATAGTACTAGTACCTCTAACAGTACTTCAGTAAAGTATTAGTACCTCTAACAGTACTACAGTAAAGTACAAGTACCTCAAACAGTACTAGAGTAAAGTACTAGTACCTCTAACTGTACTACAGTAAAGTACTAGTACCTCTAACAGTACTACAGTAAAGTACTAGTACCTCTAACTGTACTACAGTAAAGTACTAGTACCTCTAACTGTACTACAGTAAAGTACAAGTACCTCAAACTGTACTACAGTAAAGTAGTAGTACCTCAAACAGTACTACAGTATAGTACTAGTACCTCTAACAGTACTACAGTAAAGTAGTAGTACCTCAAACAGTACTACAGTAAAATACTAGTACTACAGTAAAGTACTAGTACCTCTAACAGTACTTCAGTAAAGTACTAGTACCTCTAACAGTACTACAGTAAAGTATTAGTACCTCTAACAGTACTACAGTAAAGTATAAGTACCTCAAACAGTACTACAGTAAAGTACTAGTACCTCTAACAGTACTACAGTAAAGTACTAGTACCTCTAACTGTACTACAGTAGAGTACTAGTACCTCTAACAGTACTACAGTAAAGTAGTAGTACCTCAAACAGTACTACAGTAAAATACTAGTACTACAGTAAAGTACTATTACCTCTAACTGTACTACAGTAAAGTACAAGTACCTCTAACAATACTACAGTAAAGTACAAGTACCTCTAACAGTACTTCAGTAAAGTACTAGTACCTCTAACAGTACTACAGTAAAGTACTAGTACCTCTAACTGTACTACAGTAAAGTACTAGTACCTCTAACAGTACTACAGTAAAGTACAAGTACCTCAAACAGTACTACAGTAAAGTACTAGTACCTCTAACAGTACTACAATAAAGTACAAGTACCTCAAACAGTACTACAGTAAAGTACTAGTACCTCTAACAGTACTACAGTAAAGTACTAGTACCTCTAACTGTACTACAGTAGAGTACTAGTACCTCTAACTGTACTACAGTAGAGTACTAGTACCTCTAACAGTACTACAGTAAAGTAGTAGTACCTCAAACAGTACTACAGTAAAATACTAGTACTACAGTAAAGTACTAGTACCTCTAACTGTACTACAGTAAAGTACAAGTACCTCTAACAATACTACAGTAAAGTACAAGTACCTCTAACAGTACTTCAGTAAAGTACTAGTACCTCTAACAGTACTACAGTAAAGTACTAGTACCTCTAACTGTACTACAGTAAAGTACTAGTACCTCTAACAGTACTACAGTTAAGTACAAGTACCTCAAACAGTACTACAGTAAAGTACTAGTACCTCTAACAGTACTACAGTAAAGTACTAGTACCTCAAACAGTACTACAGTAAAGTACTAGTACCTCTAACAGTACTACAGTAAAGTACTAGTACCTCTAACTGTACTACAGTAGAGTACTAGTACCTCAAACAGTACTACAGTAAAGTACTAGTACCTCTAACAGTACTACAGTTAAGTACAAGTACCTCAAACAGTACTACAGTAAAGTACTAGTACCTCTAACAGTACTACAGTAAAGTACTAGTACCTCAAACAGTACTACAGTAAAGTACTAGTACCTCTAACAGTACTACAGTAAAGTACTAGTACCTCTAACTGTACTACAGTAGAGTACTAGTACCTCAAACAGTACTACAGTAAAGTACTCTCACCTCTTTCCTGGCAGGAAGTTCCTTGTAGCTGCTTTCGGTACGTGGGGTCAGATCCTGGTAGGTGTCGTCTGCTGCCTTACGGTTCTGTTCGAACAAAACAGAACCGATTAGAACCGTAAATAAAGAAATGACTGATTTAAGAGTCTTTCAGGGTTCTACGAGGTTCTGTCGATGGTTCTCCTGCTGTTGTCTTTTTTAGAGAACCTTTAATAGTTAAAGAACAATATAAATGAAACGTTCTAATAAAAGGTTCTCGGGTTCTTCAAACATTCTTTAAGGGTTCTACAAACTGAGCTTAAAGTGTTCCTGATGTTCTGTTTATTGTTCTTGATGTTTCTCTGGAGAGGAACCTGGGTTCTCCTGGCTGATTTCCACATTGTTCCAGTTGTTCTTGCAGGGTTCTTTTAGGGTTCCTTATAGTTTGTTAAGGTGTTCCCCCGTCTCGGTTACATAGAACCTGATCATTTTAGAACCGGGTCATTCTGTGTTAGTTTGGGTGCTTTCAGGGTTCTCTGATGTTCTTGCCCCTGGTTTTTTAGGGTTCCTTATTGTTCCTTATTGTTCTTCAAGACGTACCAGTGACCTTTCTTTCACAGTTCTCCAAGGTTCTCCAATTATTTGTTGGAACTACGTTTGTCAAACTTATACTTTAAGCTTTGTTGAGGTTCTTTACATATCTTATCATCATTGTTCTTTAGGTTCTAAGGTTCTTCAGGACTTGATAACATTTCTTTCTTCTGAATTTTAATTTCATACTTTTTAAGCTTTAAAGGGTTCATAAGGGTTCTGTTAAGGTTCTGTCAAGGTTCTTGTGGTTCTCTTTAGGGTTCTTTATAGTTATTTTACCACCAAGCTAAATCTTCGTTGATCATTCATCACATTAACAGAAACTGAAGGATCTCATGTTCTATGTTCTATGTTCTTCCTGTGTTCTCCGATAGAACCCTCAGATATTTGAACAGGAACACTCACTCGTCCTCCTCTCTCAGGATCTCTGTTCGGCATCAGCGGAGCGTACGGAGCGTTGTCCTGACCGCGCAGATCCTAGAACACAAAGAAAGAAAAGAGTCAAGGAAGGAAGGAAGGAAGGAAGGAAGGAACAAAGGTAGGAGGGGGGGAGAAAGGAAGGGAGGAAGGGAAGAAGGAAGGTAGGAGGGAGGAAGGAAGGTAGGAGGGAGGGAGGAAACAAGAAAGGAGGGAGGGAGAAAGGAAGGGAGGAAGGGAAGAAGGAACGAAGGAAGGAAGGGAGGGAGGAAGAAGGAGGAAGGAAGGAAGAAGGAGGAAGGAAGGAAAGAAGGGAAAGAAGGAAGGAAAAGAGGGAGGAAGGAAGGGAGGAAGAAGGAAGGAAAGGAGGGAGGAAGGAAGGGAGGAAGGGAGGAAGGAAGAATGAAGGAAAGTAGGGAGGGAGAGAGGAAACAAGAAGGAGGGAGGGAGAAAGGAAAAGAGGAAGGGAAGAAGGAAGGAAAGGAGGGAGGGAGGAAGAAAAGGATGGAGGAAGGAAGAAGGAAGGAAAGGAGGGAGGAAGGGAGGAAGAAGGAAGTAAAGGAGGGAGGAAGGGAGGAAGAAGGAAGGAAAGGAGGGAGGAAGGAAGAAGGAAGGAAAAGAGGAAGGAAGGGAGGAAAGGAGGGAGGAAGGAAGAAGGAAGGAAAGGAGGGAAGAAGGGAGGAAGAAGGAAGGAAAGGAGGGAGGGAGGGAGGAAGAAGGAAGGGAGGAAAGAAGGAAGGAAAGGAGGGAGGAACGAAGGAAGGGAGGAAGGAAGGAACAGTCAAAACAGACGTGAGGACTCACAGAGTAGATGCTGTCCTCTGCGACCTTCGATTTGGTTCTGAAGAACTAAAGAAAGAACAACAGAAGAGTGTGAGATTATAAAGCAGTGTGTGAGTGTGTGTGTGTGTGCGTGTGTGTGTGTGCGTGTGTGTGTGTGTGTGTGTGTGTGTGCGTGTGTGTGTGTGTGTTTCTATCCTGGTGGGGACCGACTCCTGACAAAGTGTGTGTAAGTGTGTATATTAGCATGTTAGCTTCGTATTAGCATGTAGCTTATCTAATATGAATATGAATTGTACTGTGACCGACTCCTGGTCCCCACAGGGTTGGTTTTCCTGACTGTGTGTGAACCCCAGAGGTCACACACGGTACTGCAGTGTGGGGACCGTCTCTTGACAAAGTGTGTAAGTGTGTATATTAGCATATTAGCTTAGCGATTAGCCCCCTGGGTTAGGGCTTCAATCCAACAGTTGTTCGAATTGTACTGTGGCTAACAGTGATGTCAGTTGTATGCTAATAGACGTTAGCATTACGGGTCCCAATGAGGGGGGGGGGGCAACATTAAGGTTTCAGATTTATGTGAGTTTTTGATATTTCAAGTTATTTGTTTGTTCAAACTGAATTATGATGAATTTAGGAGTTAAAGTTAAGTCTCTAGGCCCTTTAGAAAGGCTGGACCCCCGTCAGGGTCCCCACGAGGTAGTAAAACAGGTATGTGTGTGTATGTGTATATGTGTGTGTGTGTGTGAGACCTTCTCCTTGATGAACATGCCGGTGATGATGAGTCCGTACAGACCGAGGAAACCGTCCAGGATGTAACAAAGCTGAGGGTCGTACAGGTTCAAGGCCTCTGCAGAATAAAAAGTATATAAAGTTAAATATAAGACGGAAATATTGGAGTGTATTAGTATATATTAGTATATCAGTATTTGGTGGAGCTGTTAACAACTCATAGACATCTGAAATGTGAGTCGACTACACACAGTAAAGTGTGGACCTGAACCTGAACCTCCGCCCTGCTTCACTTTTAACCCTTTTTTTCTTTTTTCTTTTTTCTTTTTTCTAAACTTTAAGTCACTGAATCTCGTGTCCATCAGCCTCCCCTGCACTCAGGTCGCCATGGCAACGCCGATGAAAAACAGATTATAAGCAGGCTTTTTTTCTCTTTTTCGGAAGTGATTTCACAACCCTGTCAGGCTGGGTTTGGGTGGGGGTGGGGGGGGTGGAGGGGGGGGGGGGTCAGATAAGAGCAGAGATAGAGCAAATATAAACAGAACAGGAAGCAACAGTGTGTGTGTGTGTGTGTGTGTGTGTGTGTGTGTATGTATTACTGTTAGTGTGTGTGTGTGTGTGTGTGTGTGTGTGTATGTATTACTGTTAGTGTGTGTGTGTGTGTGTGTGTGTGTGTGTGTGTGTGTGTGTGTGTGTGTGTATGTATTACTGTTAGTGTGTGTGTGTGTGTGTGTGTGTGTGTGTGGTCAGGGTGGGCGTACTATCTGATGAGCGTAGCTGAGTTTCATGAACACGAGATGAGCCTCACAGATCACAGAGGAGATAAATTAGACCGAAGTTACTCAAACATGCTCATAAAGAGTTACGCAACACTCATAAAAAGGTTCATAAAGGTTCATAAAGGTTCATAAAGGTTCATTCTGCATAATAAACACTTTAAATGCATCATATTATAACTACTGAGCCCTTCTTCCACCAATAAAGTTAATAATAATACACTTTTATAGAAAGAAAAAACACGACATAGTCCTTTAAAATGTTTAAATAAGTTTAAATAAACTGCTTTATATGAAGAGAAAACAACAAAAATGTATTAAATAAAGTTTACAGTTAAAAAAGGTTGTGTGAGATAATAATTATGAGCCTGTAAAACACGACATAGTCCTTTAAAATGTTTAAATAAATAAAAATTAAAGCTGCATGAACGGATCGGAGGAAGCCTGGCTGGTTTTAATAATAATTATGAGCCTGTAAAACACGACATACTCCTTTAATTTAATCCATTCTGTATAATAAACACTTTAAATGCATCATATTATTACTACTGAGCCCTTCTTCCACCTATAAAGTTAATAATAATACATTTTTATAGAAAGAAAAACTGCTTTATATAAAGAGAAAACACGACATAGTCCTTTAATTTAATCCATTCTGCATAATAAATAACTTTAAATGCATCATATTATAACTACTGAATGCTTCTTCCACCAATAAAGTTCATAATAATACATTTTTATGGAAAAAAAAACTGCTTTATATAAAGAGAAAACACGACATAGTCCTTTAAAATGTTTAAATAAATAAAAATTAAAGCTGCATGGACGGATCGGAGGAAGCCTGGCTGGTTCTTTATCACATACAGCTGCAGAAATATCCAAGTTATCAAAGTAAATCAGTATATTTATTTATAGTTTATTGTATTTTTCTCTTGAATAAGAAACTTAACGCGTTAAACTTCTCCAGTTTGCCGACGACGCTCTGATGTTTTATAGAAACACGATGAAGTTCTGGACCCTAACCCTTCACACAAACTAATGAAATGATGTAATATTATAATAGTGTAGGGTTAGGGTTAATATTATAATAATGTAGGGTTAGGGTTAATATTATAATAATGTAGGGTTAGGGTTAATATTATAATAATGTAGGGTTAGGGTTAATATTATAATAATGTAGGGTTAGGGTTAATATTATAATAATGTAGGGTTAGGGTTAATATTATAATAGTGTAGGGTTAGGGTTATAATAATGTAGGGTTAGGGTTAATATTATAATAGTGTAGGCTTAGGGTTAATATTATAATAATGTAGGGTTAGGGTTAATATTATAATAATGTAGGGTTAGGGTTAATATTATAATAATGTAGGGTTAGGGTTAATATTATAATAGTGTAGGGTTAGGGTTAATATTATAATAATGTAGGGTTAGGGTTAATATTATAATAATGTAGGGTTAGGGTTAATATTATAATAGTGTAGGGTTAGGGTTAATATTATAATAATGTAGGGTTAGGGTTAATATTATAATAATGTAGGGTTAGGGTTAATATTATAATAGTGTAGGGTTAGGGTTAATATTATAATAGTGTAGGGTTAGGGTTAATATTATAATAATGTAGGGTTAGGGTTAATATTATAATAGTGTAGGGTTAGGGTTAATATTATAATAGTGTAGGGTTAGGGTTAATATTATAATAGTGTAGGGTTAGGGTTAATATTATAATAGTGTAGGGTTAGGGTTAATATTATAATAATGTAGGGTTAGGGTTAATATTATAATAGTGTAGGGTTAGGGTTAATATTATAATAGTGTAGGGTTAGGGTTAATATTATAATAATGTAGGGTTAGGGTTAATATTATAATAGTGTAGGGTTAGGGTTAATATTATAATAATGTAGGGTTAGGGTTAATATTATAATAGTGTAGGGTTAGGGTTAATATTATAATAATGTAGGGTTAGGGTTAATATTATAATAATGTAGGGTTAGGGTTAATATTATAATAATGTAGGGTTAGGGTTAATATTATAATAATGTAGGGTTAGGGTTAATATTATAATAGTGTAGGGTTAGGGTTAATATTATAATAATGTAGGGTTAGGGTTAATATTATAATAATGTAGGGTTAGGGTTAATATTATAATAGTGTAGGGTTAGGGTTAATATTATAATAGTGTAGGGTTAGGGTTAATATTATAATAGTGTAGGGTTAGGGTTAATATTATAATAATGTAGGGTTAGGGTTAATATTATAATAATGTAGGGTTAGGGTTAATATTATAATAGTGTAGGGTTAGGGTTAATATTATAATAGTGTAGGGTTAGGGTTAATATTATAATAGTGTAGGGTTAGGGTTAATATTATAATAGTGTAGGGTTAGGGTTAATATTATAATAGTGTAGGGTTAGGGTTAATATTATAATAGTGTAGGGTTAGGGTTAATATTATAATAATGTAGGGTTAGGGTTAATATTATAATAGTGTAGGGTTAGGGTTAATATTATAATAATGTAGGCTTAGGGTTAATATTATAATAGTGTAGGGTTAGGGTTAATATTATAATAATGTAGGGTTAGGGTTAATATTATAATAATGTAGGGTTAGGGTTACTGCAGCAGTGGAATAGTATTAATGGTAATAATTTATAGATGTATTCATGCTTTCAAATGTTTTACTGCCTTTTAGGGTTAGGCTTTAATTTATTTTACTTTATTCTTGTGTACATGAGTCTTTAATTATTCTACTTTATACATTTATATCTTAAAGCTGCACTAAAGCATTCACTTGAATAAAAACATTTTTAGAAAATCAGTTTTTTCTGAGTAATTTATTTTTTTCGGGGTAATTTTTTCTTTTTTTTCTGTTTTTTTCTGTTTTCCAGAGGTTTTTTATTTTTATGCTTGGTTTTTCGGGGTAATTTTTTTTCTGAGTTTCGAGGGCATTCATATTGAGAGCTGGATGTAATGGAAGCAAACATGAACCTGCTTGTTTTACTTTGATCTGGGTTTTTGGGAGATCGTCCCGTCTTTAAGCTCGTTCAGATCTCAGCTGGACATAGTTTGTTTCTCCAGGATCAGCTCGACATATACGACATGCTCCATGGATACGAGATACAGGTTGGACGCTCTCGTGAGATTTAGAAGTATCTCGATAATTCAGAGAAAATAATTACCC
>NC_070601.1:1174244-1176499 GCF_027409825.1 Scomber japonicus | reverse complement strand
TTTCTTTGGCTGCGTTCTCCCTTCTGACCCTAACGAACGATCCATGTAAGGTCCAATATAAAGTTGTAATACTGTTCATGTGATCTGCTTGTACCTAACATAGCTGTCACGTCTGTTCACTGTTCTGTGTCTAGTTTAAAACTTAAAACTAAAAAAAAAAAACACTCAAAAAACGTAACGTGTTAATCGGCTTCAGTTTGCAGACGACACTCAAATATTTTATAAAAACACGATAAAGTTCTGGACTCGTTTCCGTCGTCAGTCTGTTGATCAATTAATAAACTAAATATCAAAGATTTTAATATTGTAGTTTTACAGTAGTAGGATAGTATTAGTAGTACTAATCGTAGTAGTGAGAGTAGATTATTGTAGTATTGCAGTACTAGGATAGTATTAGTAGTACTAATCGTAGTAGTGGGAGTAGATTATTGTAGTATTGCAGTACTAGGATAGTATTAGTAGTACTAATCGTAGTAGTGAGAGTAGATTATTGTAGTATTGCAGTACTAGGATAGTATTCTAGTAGTACTAATCGTAGTAGTGAGAGTAGATTATTGTAGTATTGCAGTACTAGGATAGTATTAGTAGTACTAATCGTAGTAATGAGAGTAGATTATTGTAGTATTGCAGTACTAGGATAGTATTAGTAGTACTAATCGTAGTAGTGAGAGTAGATTATTGTAGTATTGCAGTACTAGGATAGTATTAGTAGTACTAATCGTAGTAGTGAGAGTAGATTATTGTAGTATTGCAGTACTAGGATAGTATTAGTAGTACTAATCGTAGTAGTGAGAGTAGATTATTGTAGTATTGCAGTACTAGGATAGTATTAGTAGTACTAATCGTAGTAGTGAGAGTATAATATTGTAGTATTGCAGTACTAGGATAGTATTAGTAGTACTAATCATAGTAGTGAGAGTATAATATTGTAGTATTGCAGTACTAGGATAGTATTAGTAGTACTAATCGTAGTAGTGAGAGTAGATTATTGTAGTATTGCAGTACTAGGATAGTATTAGTAGTACTAATCGTAGTAGTGAGAGTAGATTATTGTAGTATTGCAGTACTAGGATAGTATTAGTAGTACTAATCGTAGTAATGAGAGTAGATTATTGTAGTATTGCAGTACTAGGATAGTATTAGTAGTACTAATCGTAGTAGTGAGAGTAGATTATTGTAGTATTGCAGTACTAGGATAGTATTAGTAGTACTAATCGTAGTAGTGAGAGTAGATTATTGTAGTATTGCAGTACTAGGATAGTATTAGTAGTACTAATCGTAGTAGTGAGAGTAGATTATTGTAGTATTGCAGTACTAGGATAGTATTAGTAGTACTAATCGTAGTAGTGAGAGTAGATTATTGTAGTATTGCAGTACTAGGATAGTATTAGTAGTACTAATCGTAGTAGTGAGAGTATATTATTGTAGTATTGCAATACTAGGATAGTATTAGTAGTACTAATCGTAGTAGTGAGAGTAGATTATTGTAGTATTGCAGTACTAGGATAGTATTAGTAGTACTAATCGTAGTAGTGAGAGTAGATTATTGTAGTATTGCAGTACTAGGATAGTATTAGTAGTACTAATCGTAGTAGTGAGAGTAGATTATATTGTAGTATTGCAGTATACTAGGATAGTATTAGTAGTACTAATCGTAGTAGTTAGTTTATGACACTTGATGCTTTTTTTGTTCTTCAGTTTCCTGATAAAGTTATTTTCTGTGTGGCTGTAAAGCAGCATGATGTCATCGTCTTGTTTTTAGGCTGAACTTTACTTCATGGCGGCAGGAAGTGAAGACATGTTGTCCATATTTATTTTAGTCTGTGGTTTATCGAGCCCTGCAGCTGTGTTAATGCTGCGTTATTATTTTTCACAGGTTAGGGTTAGGGTATGTTCTTCTATCAGTCTCAATATTTAACGTCTTGTATGAAAGATGCTTTAAAGTTTGGTTTTATGGACTCGATTTGAAAAAGAAAAAAGAAAAACACCAAACTTGTCAAACGTGAAGCTGGAAAACAGAGACCCTTAATAAACCCTTAATAGACCCTTAATAGACCCTTAGTAGACCCTTAATAAACCCTTAATAGCACCTTAATAGACCCTTAGTAGACCCTTAGTAGACCCTTAGTAGACCCTTAGTAGCCCCCTTAGTAAACCCTTAGTAGACCCTTAGTAGACCCTTAGTAGCCCCGTAGTAAACCCTTAGTAGACCCTTAGTAAACCCTTAATAGACCCTTAGTAGACCCTTAATAGCA
>NC_070601.1:1151744-1169244 GCF_027409825.1 Scomber japonicus | reverse complement strand
TGTAGTAGAGGTAGTACTTTTAGTAGTAATAGTACTTTTAGTAGCAGTAGTAATAGTACTTTTAGTAGCAGTAGTAATAGTACTTTTAGTAGCAGTAGTAATAGTAGTACTTTTAGTAGTAATAGTACTTTTAGTAGCAGTAGTAATAGTACTTTTTGTAGTAGTAGTAATAGTACTTTTTGTAGTAGTAATAGTACTTTTTGTAGTAGTAATAGTAGTAGACGTAGTACTTCTTTTTAGCATCAGACTCCCTCTTAGTGTTTCCTGTTTCTCTGTGGTGGAAGTATATATAGATAGATATATATAGTATAGTGTATATAGTATATATAGTATATATATGTTTCTCTGTGGTGGAAGTATAGGAACAAAAAGACTTTGACACTAAAAACACTAACGCTGAAACATAGAAGATGAAGATTTGACTCATTCAGATGCTGAAGCTTCATATTAACTTCACATCAACTTTATAATCCAGAAATGTTTCCTTAAAACACCCCGAAATACTTCAGTGAACCTTTTTAGACCTGCAGGATTCAGCAGTGACGATGCTCGGCAGGAACAGCTTACGTACACACTTAATTAGAGCCCAAGCACTACAGTATCTGTAAAGATTATTATTATTCGTCTCACAAAACAAACGCCTTTTTGACAGCCTAAACGTGCCCGAAAAGTCACCAAAATGTGCAATCATATCTGACCCGGCGAAAAATTTGATATTTTAAGGTCCGCCAAAATGGCCATGGCAAAATGGCTCAATAGCGCCCCCTAGAAAATTTAAAAAAGCGAGCCCCACCACTGAGATTGTCGTAGACAAACGAAATTCGGTACACATATGTATCGTGTAAAGACGCACAAAAAAGTCTCTTGGACCCATATCCTCTCTCCAACAGGAAGTCGGCCATTTTGTATCGAATCTGCGTTTTTGCCGCCATTTCGGCGTTTTCCACTCATCGCATTTGAGCGAACTCCTCCTAGAGATTTAATCTGACCGACTTCAAATTCACTCAGAAACATCTTGAGACATTGGAGATGAAAAGCTATCAAAAACTTTCTGATTAGGGATCCGGTTTGGCCGTGGCGGCGCCGACAATTTCCTTCACCATTCGATCCTTCGCCATGAAATTTCAAACCCTCATAACTTGACTCCACATGGTCTGAGCTTTTCCAAATTTCAGATGCGTCTTCAGTGTCCCGGTCTGAACACATGTACAGTCTCATATTTAGTGACAGTCATAGCGCCACCTACTGGCAACAGGAAGTCACTTGCTTCAGTCTTTCACTGATTACTCCCATAATCTTAAGTATTTACACCTGAAATTAACTCAACTGAGACATAAGACCTTGGTGATGCTACATTCTGCAACTGAGACACAGCCCGACATGCGTGGGGGCGCGAGGGCCCGTTCATCGCTGCTTGCAGCTTTAATGTTGGGATTGAGCTTTAGTTTGAGACATTATGTAGAGTTAGAGGTTGTGGTTGTATTATGAAGGGACGATTAGAACGAGATTAGTTGTATGGGTCTTGAAGCAGGATTAGTTGTATGGGTCTTGAAGCAGGATTAGTTGTATGGGTCTTGAAGCAGGATTAGTTGTATGGGTCTTGAAGCAGGATTAGTTGTATGGGTCTTGAAGCAGGATTAGTTGTATGGGTCTTGAAGCAGGATTAGTTGTATGGGCCTTGAAGCAGGATTAGTTGTATGGGCCTTGGAGCAGGATTAGTTGTATGGGCCTTGAAGCAGGATGAGTTGTATGGGTCTTGAAGCAGGATTAGTTATATGGGCCTTGAAGCAGGATTAGTTGTTTGGGCCTTGGAGCAGGATTAGTTGTATGGGCCTTGAAGCAGGATTAGTTGTATGGGTCTTGAAGCAGGATTAGTTGTATGGGCCTTGAAGCAGGATTAGTTGTATGGGTCTTGAAGCAGGATTAGTTGTATGGGTCTTGAAGCAGGATTAGTTGTATGGGCCTTGAAGCAGGATTAGTTGTATGGGTCTTGAAGCAGGATTAGTTGTATGGGCCTTGAAGCAGGATTAGTTGTATGGGCCTTGGAGCAGGATTAGTTGTATGGGCCTTGAAGCAGGATGAGTTGTATGGGTCTTGAAGCAGGATTAGTTATATGGGCCTTGAAGCAGGATTAGTTGTTTGGGCCTTGGAGCAGGATTAGTTGTATGGGTCTTGAAGCAGGATTAGTTGTATGGGTCTTGAAGCAGGATTAGTTGTATGGGTCTTGAAGCAGGATTAGTTATATGGGCCTTGAAGCAGGATTAGTTGTATGGGTCTTGAAGCAGGATTAGTTGTTTGGGTCTTGAAGCAGGATTAGTTGTATGGGCCTTGAAGCAGGATTAGTTGTATGGGCCTTGAAGCAGGATTAGTTGTATGGGCCTTGGAGCAGGATTAGTTGTTTGGGCCTTGAAGCAGGATTAGTTGTATGGGCCTTGAACTGAACTGGATCGGTAGAATTTAAGCCTTGTTGTTCGGTTTATACTTTGATAGAAATTATAAAATCAGTTTAGAAACTAGTTTTTTTATTTTAATGACCACTTATAATAAAGCATTCCGTTGTTTTTACCATTATGACCATTTTTAACGTGTCTTGGAGGAGATACGACTCATAAAAACCCAAAATAAATGTTTTACTTTAGGTGTAAATGAGATAGATAGGATTTTAAATTTCACATATTATTTTCCACTCATGCCTGTTTAAAGGGTTAATGTTCATTTTCGCTCCTCGCTGTTGGTTTAAGACACATTTGAGGACTTTATAGAAAGAAGCAACCAATAAAAAACCCTATTAAAACCATTAAACCTGTTTAGTTTGAGTTAATGAAGTTTCTTATTGGCTTTAAAAATCAGATTCTACGTCATATTAACCTGTAAGATAAGCAGAGGAGGTTCTGAATACATATAAAATATAAAAATATGGATCGATTAATTCATGCGTTAATTGTGCCAAATATAGTTTATGTTGTTGCCATGGCAGCAGACGTTATGTTGTACAGGTGGAAGCATTTAGGGAAGTTTTAAGTACATTTATTTGTCATTTAAACTATAAAACACGCTCTCAATGACGGGAATATATTTAAATAAATGATAAAAAAATCAATTTAAAAAAAAAAATATTGAAAGTGAAGTGTACATGTGCAACAAAGATGTTAACTGTAGCTGCTGTAAGATAATTGATTTATTTTAGGAAGAAAAGCAAAATATAAACGACTAATTTTATTTATTTACTGATAAAAACACACAGCTCCTCTTTGTGTTGATGCTAATGTTAGCCTCCATTAGCTCGTGTGTTAATCAGACTTGTTAAAGCTACACGTTGCTACAGTTAGCTCGACCGGCTAACCGAATTATATTTAATCTGAACTCAAAATTAATCAGACGAATAAAATAAAAAGATAAAAGATTTAAAAAAAAGAAGGAGAGAAATTAGACTTGTGAGTGAACCTGCAGACTCTGCAGCAACATGGCTGCCAGCTGCCGAGCATCAACTTTATTTTCTTAAACTTATTTTTTTAAAGTTTGCATTTGAAAATCCTCGCAGGAAGTTAAACATTTACAGAAACACTTACGAGCTTTGATTTCTGTCAAAAACAACATCTGAATTATAATTTGGTGATTTAAAAAAAATGTTTTTCTTTATTTATTTCACTTTTTTTTGTTCACTTTAAAGATCCAATAATTACGTTGCATTAAACTCTTTTTAAAAACAGACTCTATTATTATTATATTATTAAAAAAAACACATTTCTTTGTTTGGAGCTGCAGAGTCGACATGTTCGTTTGTTTCTTTGTGTGCTTTTATAATTAAATTCGAATTTAATTTGTAATTTAAAGCCTAAAAAAAAGAACAAAAACACAAACTAAAATAGAAATAAAGCCTTTTTAGTTAGTTTTTAGTTTTTTTTTGTTGTGTTTTTAATCACAACACACATTTCAACCTTTCAAAAAACAGGAAACACACAGGTGTGACTGAACGACGGCTCCGACCCATCAACGGTCCCCATAAACCACGTTGGTCAGTAATATACAAACCCTAAAAAAGTGGAAGTGGGTCACCTAAAAATAAATAAGTAAATCACAGCTGCTTCTAAAAGTTTCAATATGTTTGTTTTTTTGTTCTCCTGCGTTTAAAAAAGTCAAGATGAAGTCGGTGAAGGTTTGGTGTGTTTTTACCTGCTGAAGGAACGACAGCGGCGAGGACCAGCAGGCCAGACATCCACATCTGGAGCGCCATCCCAAACTGGCTTCCCACCAAAAGAAAAACTACAACAAACGACTCAACGGGCGACGGGAGGGTTTTTCTTCAAACTTGTTTTTTTTTTTTTTTTGGTCGAGCAGCGACGAACCGACTGAGACGACACACCGAAGCAAACTGAGCCCCGTTCTTCCTCTGTCGACTTGAAATGGAACAGGAAGTGGTGAAGAGCTGCTGCGCCAGGTGACACACAACACTAACACACATTTTCTCCCACACACACACACACACACACACACACACACACACACACACACACACACACACACACACTCTTCTTCTTTCTGTACAAATGGAAACAGAAATATCAAGCTTCTCTTCTCGTTTCTTGATGTGTTTCGGTATTTCTTTTAAAGAAGAAGCGACTGAAATCAAGAGAGATGGGGGGGGGGGGGGGGTTGGGTGTGTGTGTGTGGGGGGGGGTGATGTCATCTTCCTCCCAAACATCTTCATTTATGTTTCATTTCTTTGGTTTAGATGCTTTTCATCTTTTTTAAAAAACAGTTACTCTAGTTTCCAAAATTCGAGGTACAAACTTAAAAGTCTCCAAATATGAGCCGAGATAAGCTCGATGACATCACGGTGACATCATCAGGGTGACTTTAGCCGCAGCGTGTAGTGGGCTCACATTTCAGATGTCTATGAGTTGTTAACAGCTCCACCAAATACTGATTCTTCCCTCTAAACTTCTCACATGCTTTCATTTCAATAAATGTTCAAATGATCCAATATTTCAGCAACAATCAAAGATTTATCATCTCAGCAGCCCTCACATTTATCTGCTGACCCTTTGGAGGGGCCCCACCCCTAGGTTGGGAACCACTGGGCTAAACTAGCTAACTGTATATAAAGTAGTATAAACTAGCTAACTGTATATAAAGTAGTATAAACCAGCTAACTGTATATAAAGTAGTGTAAACTAGCTAACTGTATATAAAGTAGTGTAAACTAGCTAACTGTATATAAAGTAGTATAAACTAGCTAACTGTATATAAAGTAGTATAAACGAGCTAACTGTATATAAAGTAGTGTAAACTAGCTAACTGTATATAAAGTAGTATAAACTAGCTAACTGTATATAAAGTAGTGTAAACTAGCTAACTGTATATAAAGTAGTATAAACCAGCTAACTGTATATAAAGTAGTATAAACTAGCTAACTGTATATAAAGTAGTGTAAACTAGCTAACTGTATATAAAGTAGCGTAAACTAGCTAACTGTATATAAAGTAGTATAAACTAGCTAACTGTATATAAAGTAGTAAACTAGCTAACTGTATATAAAGTAGCGTAAACTAGCTAACTGTATATAAAGTAGTAAACTAGCTAACTGCATATAAAGTAGTATAAACTAGCTAACTGTATATGAAGTAGTGTAAACTAGCTAACTGTATATAAAGTAGTGTAAACTAGCTAACTGTATATAAAGTACTATAAACTAGCTAACTGTATATAAAGTAGTGTAAACTAGCTAACTGTATATAAAGTAGTGTAAACTAGCTAACTGTATATAAAGTAGTGTAAACTAGCTAACTGTATATAAAGTAGTATAAACTAGCTAACTGTATATAAAGTAGTATAAACTAGCTAACTGTATATAAAGTAGTATAAACTAGCTAACTGTATATAAAGTAGTATAAACTAGCTAACTGTATATAAAGTAGTGTAAACTAGCTAACTGTATATAAAGTAGTGTAAACTAGCTAACTGTATATAAAATAATATAAACTAGCTAACTGTATATAAAGTAGTAAACTAGCTAACTGTATATAAAGTAGTGTAAACTAGCTAACTGTATATAAAGTAGTGTAAACTAGCTAACTGTATATAAAGTAGTGTAAACTAGCTAACTGTATATAAAGTAGTAAACTAGCTAACTGTATATAAAGTAGTATAAACTAGCTAACTGTATATAAAGTAGTGTAAACTAGCTAACTGTATATAAAGTAGTGTAAACTAGCTAACTGTATATAAAGTAGTATAAACTAGCTAACTGTATATAAAGTAGTGTAAACTAGCTAACTGTATATAAAGTAGTATAAACTAGCTAACTGTATATAAAGTAGTATAAACTAGCTAACTGTATATAAAGTAGTGTAAACTAGCTAACTGTATATAAAGTAGTGTAAACTAGCTAACTGTATATAAAGTAGTGTAAACTAGCTAACTGTATATAAAGTAGTAAACTAGCTAACTGTATATAAAGTAGTATAAACTAGCTAACTGTATATAAAGTAGTGTAAACTAGCTAACTGTATATAAAGTAGTGTAAACTAGCTAACTGTATATAAAGTACTATAAACTAGCTAACTGTATATAAAGTAGTGTAAACTAGCTAACTGTATATAAAGTAGTGTAAACTAGCTAACTGTATATAAAGTAGTGTAAACTAGCTAACTGTATATAAAGTAGTATAAACTAGCTAACTGTATATAAAGTAGTATAAACTAGCTAACTGTATATAAAGTAGTATAAACTAGCTAACTGTATATAAAGTAGTATAAACTAGCTAACTGTATATAAAGTAGTGTAAACTAGCTAACTGTATATAAAGTAGTGTAAACTAGCTAACTGTATATAAAATAATATAAACTAGCTAACTGTATATAAAGTAGTAAACTAGCTAACTGTATATAAAGTAGTGTAAACTAGCTAACTGTATATAAAGTAGTGTAAACTAGCTAACTGTATATAAAGTAGTGTAAACTAGCTAACTGTATATAAAGTAGTAAACTAGCTAACTGTATATAAAGTAGTAAACTAGCTAACCGTATATAAAGTAGTATAAACTAGCTAACTGTATATAAAGTAGTGTAAACTAGCTAACTGTATATAAAGTAGTGTAAACTAGCTAACTGTATATAAAGTAGTGTAAACTAGCTAACTGTATATAAAGTAGTGTAAACTAGCTAACCGTATATATAAATTCAGTATAATATAAAAGTTATATAAAAAAACACCTTGGATTTTTTTTAATGCAAACTTTATTGATATAAATCATACACTCTCTTTATAAAAATATCCATATCATTTAAGTCTTATATTTCATAATCAAATATATATTATATATTACTTTATTATAATCAAAGGAAATGAAGAAACACATCACAACATTCATGGAGTGTGAAATGATGTTTAAGGCAGTCTGGAAGTTACGTAGCGTTTAATAAGCTACGTCTCCCATGAGGGTTTTAAAGCATGCTGACGCTATGAATCATGGGAAATGTAGTTTTAACAAGACAATACTAATTCTAAATCATACACATTCAAACTTTTTTTTTTCTTTCCTTGTAATCAGAAACTCATTTAACAGAAAATATTATGTCATCACTGGATTATGTTTCAGCGTCTGTAGATTAACGCGTCGTCATGGAAACGCTGAACAGTTTCCCATCGGGTCCGTTCACGTGTGACGACGTTTAAATGAAAGGAAAGTGCAGTGCATGAAGTTTGTGGTTTATTTGAGTGCAAATTCTTCCAAATCAAACACTTTTAAATCTCTGCAGGTTCTTGTCGAGATGTTCGGAGCCGCAAAACCAAAAACCAGGGACGAGAAAATAGATCAAAGAGTTTCCTGCTTCAGTATCAGCTCGTATAAATACTGCAGAGACTCGTCTGAAACACTTCTCCTCAGTCTGAGTGACTTTAACCCTCCTGATGTCCTCGAGTCAAGGAAGGAAGGGAGAAAGGAAGCAAAGGAGGAAGGAAGGGAAGAAGAAAGAAGGAAAGGAGGGAGGGAGGAAAGGAAAGAAGAAAGGAAAGGAGGGAGGGAAGAAGGAAGGAAAGGAGGGAGGGAAGGAGAGAGGAAGAAGGAAGGAATGAAAGGAGGGAGGGAAGAAGGATGGAAAGGAGGGAGGGAAGGAAGGAAAGGAAGGACGGTAAGGAGGGAGGGAAGAAAAGAAAGAAAGGAAGGAGGGAGGGAAGAAGGAAGGAAAGGAGGGAGGGAAGGAAGGAAAGAAAGAAAGGAAGGGAGGGAGGAAGAAGGAAGGAAAGGAGGGAGGTAGGAAGGAAGGAGGGAAGGAAGGAAAGGAGGGTGGAAGGAACTACGGAGGAAAGAAAGAAGGAAGGAAGGTAGGAGGGAGGGAGGAAAAAAGGAAGGAAAGGAGAGAAGGAGAAAGGAAAAGAGGAAGGAAAGGAGGGTGGAAGGAACTACGGAGGAAAGAAGGAAGGAAGGAAGGTAGGAGGGAGGGAGGAAGGAAGGGAAGAAAGAGGGAGGACGACAGGAAGGTTAAATCATGTTTTTGACTCTAATTCAGTTTCATTTAATGTCTCCTGTGTGTCTTTTATTGGTTTCAGGCCGCCGGCTCCCTCCGGTGGTCAAACTGCAGCACTGCAGCGCTGACTCTTATTTATAATATATTATATTATATATATTTTATTTTATATTTCACACAAAAGGATTTAACACAGGTTTATAAACCTTGGCACACGTTTAAATTTATAAATCACACATTTATATTTATGACAAACACCTGAGCTTCACTGACTGACCCTAAATACTCTGCTTTTAACCCTCCTGCTGTCCTCGAGTCAAGGAAGGAAGGGAGGAAGGGAGGAGGAAAGGAGGGAGGGAGGGAGGAAGGAAAGGAGGGAGGGAGGGAGGAAGGAAAGGAGGGAGGAAAGGAAAGAAGGAAGGGAGGAAGGAAGGGAGGAGGAAAGAAGGAAGGGAGGAAGGAAAGGAGGAAGAAAGGAGGAAAGGAGGGAGAAAGGATGGGAGGAAGGAAAGGAAAGGAGGGAGGAAAGGAAAGAAGGAAGGGAGGAAGGAAAAGAGGAAGAAATGAGGAAAGAAGGAAGGGAGGAAGGAGGGATGGAGGAAGGAAGGACAAGAGGAAAGAGTGAGAAAGGAAAGAAAGAGAGAGAGAAGGAGGGAGGAAGAACAGTAGGAAGGAAGAAAGGGGGATGGAGGAAGGAAAGAAGCAAGGAAGGAAGGAAGGAAGGAACAGTCAAAATAGACGGGGTCAATTTGACGACAGGAAGGTTAAAAGTCAATTTTCTTTCTTTTATGTTCAGTTCTTATTTTTGTTCATGGTTGTAAATATTTGTCTTCATCCTGAACTGAAATTAAATTAAATTAAATTAAATTAAATGTCCCAAACTTTCCAAATTAGAGTTTTAAATCTGAATCTCCTAAAATCCAGACTGTCAGTTTTCCATCATTATTATTCATATTATTAGATTTGTGTTACTGGTGAGCAGCTGGTTTATAGTCCAGGACGTCGTCATGGTTTCCTCCAGCTCGCCGGTTCAATCCCCGAGCTCGTCGTCATCGTCCTGAACAGAAACATCAACAGAACCGCGTTAATAAAGAAGAAGAAGAAGAAGAAGAAGAAGAACAACAAACTGAAGAACTACAAACTGAAGAAGAACTACAAACTGAAGAACTACAAACTGAAGAACTACAAACTGAAGAAGAAGAACTACAAACTGAAGAAGAAGAACTACAAACTGAAGAAGAACTACAAACTGAAGAAGAACTACAAACAGAAGAAGAAGAACTACAAACAGAAGAAGAACTACAAACTGAAGAACTACAAACTGAAGAAGAACTACAAACAGAAGAAGAACTACAAACTGAAGAAGAAGAACTACAAACTGAATAACTACAAACAGAAGAAGAAGAACTACAAACTGAAGAAGAAGAACTACAAACAGAAGAAGAAGAACTACAAACTGAAGAAGAACTACAAACTGAAGAAGAAGAACTACAAACTGAAGAACTACAAACTGAAGAAGAAGAACTACAAACTGAAGAACTACAAACTGAAGAAGAAGAACTACAAACTGAAGAACTACAAACTGAAGAAGAAGAACTACAAACTGAAGAAGAACTACAAACTGAAGAACTACAAACTGAAGAACTACAAACAGAAGAAGAACTACAAACTGAGGAAGAACTACAAACTGAAGAAGAAGAACTACAAACAGAAGAAGAACTACAAACTGAGGAAGAACTACAAACTGAAGAAGAACTACAAACAGACAGAAGAACTACAAACAGAAGAAGAACTACAAACAGAAGAAGAAGAAGAACGACAAACAGAAGAAGAACTACAAAAAGAAGAAGAACTACAAAAAGAAGAAGAAGAACTACAAACTGAAGAAGAACCACAAACAGAAGAAGAACTACATCTCCCAGCAGCCCTCACCATCAGTGGTACTTCCTGTTTGGAGAGGCGTTGAAGTACTGCTCTGGAGTCACCGCCTTCACTCCGCCGAAATAATCCAACACCAGCACCTGAAACACCAGCAGAGTCAAACATTAAGACTACTGTAGTAGTATTAGTAGTATTTATAGTAGTACTATAGTAGTATTATAGTAGTACTACAGTATTAATAGTAGTATTATAGTAGTAGTATTAGTACTAGTAGTAGTAGTAGTAGTAGTAGTAGTAGTACTGTAGTAGTATTAGTATTACTGTAGTACTATAGTAGTATTAGTATTACTGTAGTACTATAGTACTACTATAGTAGTATTATAGTAATAGTAGTAGTAGTAGTAGTATTAATAGTAGTAGTACTAATAGTACCTGTGTGATGTTGAACTTGTGTTATTATAGTACTGTAGTAGTATTATTATAGTATTTATAGTAGTATTAGTAGTACTATAGTAGTAGTATTACTGTAGTACTGTAGTAGTAGTATTACTGTAGTAGTACTGTAGTAGTATTTATAGTAGTATTAGTAGTACTAGTAGTAGTACCTGTGTGATGAACTTGTGTAGTACTATCAGTAGTAGTACTAATAGTACCTGTGTGATGTTGAACTTGTGTTATTGTAGTACTGATAGTAGTAGTAGTAGTAGTAGTAGTAGTATTTATAGTAGTAGTAGTACTATAGTAGTACTAGTAGTAGTAGTACCTGTGTGATGTTGAACTTGGCGAAGAACCAGTCGTGGTCGGACGGCCAGTCGATCATCTCTGGATGACGACTGAACAAAGACTTCTTAGCAAACTCTGCTTCCGTCCCATTGGCCAGCTGAGAGGAGAGAGGTCATGTGACGTTAGCACCTGGACACACAGCTGGGAGGGTGTGTGTGTGTGTGTGTGTGTGTGTGTGTTTGTGTGTACCTCCAGCACAGATCCAGACAGGATGATGTGTGTGTGTGTGTGTGTGTGTGTGTGTGTGTGTGTGTGTGTGTGTGTGTGTGTGTGTGTGTGTGTGTGTGTGTACCTCCAGCACAGATCCAGACAGGATGATGTGTGTGTGTGTGTGTGTGTGTGTGTGTGTGTGTGTACCTCCAGCACAGATCCAGACAGGATGATGTGAGCACATAAAGGACTCTGAGGATCGAATCCTTCCTGTTTGCAGTACTGAGTCTGAGCCAGAGACATGGAGAGAGACGCTGCCGGGTTCACCTGAGGACACACACACACACACACCTGTTACACACACACACACCTGTTATACACACACACACCTGTTATACACACACCTGAGGACACACACACACACACACCTGTTACACACACACCTGAGGACACACACACACCTGTTACACACACCTGTTACACACACACACACACACACACACACACACACACACACACACACACACACACACACACACACACACACACACACACCTGTTACACACACAGCTGTTACACACACACACACACACACACCTGTTTTAAACTCTTTCTCTTTAACTTCCTGTGAACTCGTTTCATCACTTCTGTTTCTACGGTTCCAGATGTTCAGCTGCAGGTGTCGTCGCCATGGAAACGCATTAAATCACATGTTTAAACCACTAATGTAAAGTTTGTTCCTCTGAACTTTAAACTTTTAAACCTTTAAACCTTTAACAGCTGACTGAGGTTCTTCTTCTTATCTCTGCTCTCATTTCCAGCCTGTAAACTTTAATGTACAGCAAGTTTCTGCAGGTTCATCACTTCATCATCACATGATCACATGACCACTCTGTCACATGATCACCCTGTCACATGACCACATGATCACATGACCACTCTGTCACATGATCACATGACCACATGACTGCTCCTCCCCAAACCGCCTCTGCAGAAAAACTGCTGCATCATGTTGAGACTCTGCTTTCATGACTGTGCAGAAAAACTGAGAAACTACAGTAAAGCAGCTAAATGTCTCTAATGAAGCTTCTTCATGTCCAATATGAACCTGAGTCATATCATAAATACATATATTATAGTTTTATAGGAAGCAGTCAAAGTCAAAGTATCATAATGTTATATAAATAAGATGTTACATAAGTTATGAAATATACATAATATATATATATTATATATAATACATTACAGCACAGTATGAAGTGAGATCTTTCATAATTCCTCCTGTGTATAAATATTATGTATTTACTACTATAATACTACTAGTACTGCAGTCTGTGTACTTTTACTACTATAATACTACAGTACTGCAGTCTGTGTACTAATACTACTGTAATACTCGTACTCCTCTGTGTACTAGTACTAGTAGTATTAGTATTGGTACCTGCAGTCTGTGTACAACTACCACTATAATACTACAGTATTAGTAGTAGTACTCTGTACTAGTAGTATTAGTACTATTAGTACTAGTATCGGTACCTGCAGGTCCTGCACGGAGATCTCCATGCGGGTCAGGTACAGGTACGGGACTCCGGTGCTTCCTCCCGGCGGTCCGTCACTGACGGAGAAAAGGTTGGAGAAAGGTTTCCCGACCAGCGGCTCGTGGGTGGAGATGGTCGCCATGGAGGCCCAGTCACACTGGTGGGCGATGAACCGGGCCATCCGGGCCACCTCCTCGTGCGGCGGGATGTGAACCCTGCGCGAGGAGGAGCAGGAGGCCCAGAGGAGGCCGAGGAGGAGCACACACGCAGCCCGCACAGCAGCGCTCATGGTCGGCTTCGGAGTGTAGAGGAGAGTCGGTGAGAAGAGCCGGAGCACGCTTATAAACAGAACAAAAACATCCGGTCTGGAGTTTCACAATAAAAGCATAACGGAAGTTCTTTATTTACTGATTTTCAAAATAAAAGTAGTAAAGGTTACAACAGGAAAATAGTTTTAATTTTGTAATTTTTCTACATTAATTCATTTTTACATAAAAATCAGTTAATGGGAAATAGGTCAATATTTACCTCGGTATTGGTATTGGATATACTGTCTGATAAGTGCTGATATTTATTTATGTTTAAAGTTATATAAGCAGCATTTTATGTATATTTTATATATTTCTTAATTATAATTAACATCACAGTGTGGTATGTGGTATATTATTTTATATTCTGAACATTTAATAACATTTATCTGCCGACATATTGAAATGGGAATTTGTTTGCTCCCCAATATTGGAATTATTTATTGGTGTGTGTGTGTGTGTGTGTGTGTGTGTGTGTGTGTGTGTGTGTGTGTATGTGTGTGTATGTGTGTGTGTGTGTGTGTTACTGTGTGTGTGTGTGTGTGTGTGTGTGTGTGGAGGAGAAGGTGTGTGTGTGTGTGTGTGTGTGTGTGTGTGTGTGTGTGTGTGTGTGTGTGTGTGTGTGTGTGTGTGTGTGTGTGTGTTTGTGTGTGTGTGTGTGTGTGTGTTACTGTGTGTGTGTGTGTGTGTGTGTGTGTGTGTGTGTGTGTGTGTGTGTGTGTGTGTGTGTGTGTGTGTGTAATGATTGACACATTGAGCAGCAGGTGAGTTTTAAAACCGTTTTATTACAACAAAGTAGAAAACCTTTACATTCAGCTTTGATGGCAGCTTGACCTTTGACCTCATCACACACACACACACACACACACACACACACACACACACACACACACACACACACACACAACACACACACACATCACACACACACACCTTCTCCTCCTCCTCCTTCTCCTCCTCCTCCACACACACACACATCACACACCTTCTCCTCCACGCTGAACTGACCCCGACACTCGTCACCGCCGCACACACACCTCACTTCCTGTCTGTGTGACGACACACTCTGAGGGTGTGAGGAGTAATCCCAGGTGAGCTCAGTGCCAGCCTTCACCACCCTGTAACACACACACACACACACACAGTAACACACACAGTAACACACACACACACACACACACACACACACAGAGTAACACACACACACACAGTAACACACACACAGTGTAACACACACATACACACACACACACACACACACACACACACACACACACACACACACACACACACACACACACACACACACACACACACACACACACACACACAGAGTAACACACACACACACACACACACACACACACAGAGTAACACACACACACACACAGTGTAACACACACACACACACACACACACACACACACACAGAGTAACACACACACACACACAGTAACACACACACAGTGTAACACACACATACACACACACACACACACACACACACACACACACACACACACACACACACACACACACACACACACACACACACACACACACACACACAGATTAACATCCACTAACAGCAGCTGCTTCACTTGTATTAGTACTTTTCGTAGTACTTTTCGTAGTATTAATAGTACTGATAGTAGTACTAATAGTAGTATTACTAGTAGTACTAGTATTAATAGTAGTACTTATCGTAGTATTACTAGTAGTATTACTAGTAGTACTAGTAGTATTTATAGTAGTATTACTAGTAGTACTAGTAGTACTAGTAGTACTTATCGTAGTACTACTAGTACTACTAGTACTACTAGTACTACTAGTAGTACTAGTAGTACTTTTCGTAGTATTACTAGTAGTATTAATAGTAGTACTTATAGTAGTACTTATCGTAGTACTTATCGTAGTATTTATAGTAGTACTTATCGTAGTACTTATAGTAGTACTTATCGTAGTATTTATCGTAGTACTTATCGTAGTACTTATAGTAGTACTTATCGTAGTATTTATAGTAGTACTTATAGTAGTACTTATAGTAGTACTTATAGTAGTACTTATCGTAGTATTTATAGTAGTACTACTGAGAGTCTTACCTGCTGGTGAAGAAGGCGATGAGAGGGAAGCTCGGGTCGTGGGAGTCGGTGAAAACGTTTTGTACGAACAGGTTTGGATCACAACTGTGCTGCAGGTCAAAGGTCAGAGGTCAGAGAGGAGGGTCAGAGAGGAGGGTTAGGGTCAGAGGTCAGAGAGGAGGGTTAGGGTCAAAGGTCAGAGAGGAGGGTCAAAGGTCAGAGAGGAGGGTTAGGGTCAAAGGTCAGAGAGGAGGGTTAGGGTCAAAGGTCAGAGAGGAGGGTTAGGGTCAGAGGTCAGAGAGGAGGGTTAGGGTCAAAGGTCAGAGAGGAGGGTTAGGGTCAAAGGTCAGAGAGGAGGGTCAAAGGTCAGAGAGGAGGGTTAGGGTCAGAGGTCAGAGAGGAGGGTTAGGGTCAGAGGTCAGAGAGGAGGGTTAGGGTCAGAGGTCAGAGAGGAGGGTTAGGGTCAGAGGTCAGAGAGGAGGGTTAGGGTCAAAGGTCAGAGAGGAGGGTCAAAGGTCAGAGAGGAGGGTTAGGGTCAGAGGTCAGAGAGGAGGGTTAGGGTCAAAGGTCAGAGAGGAGGGTCAAAGGTCAGAGAGGAGGGTTAGGGTCAGAGGTCAGAGAGGAGGGTTAGGGTCAGAGGTCAGAGAGGAGGGTTAGGGTCAAAGGTCAGAGAGGAGGGTTAGGGTCAGAGGTCAGAGAGGAGGGTTAGGGTCAGAGGTCAGAGAGGAGGGTTAGGGTCAAAGGTCAGAGAGGAGGGTCAAAGGTCAGAGAGGAGGGTTAGGGTCAAAGGTCAGAGAGGAGGGTTAGGGTCAAAGGTCAGAGAGGAGGGTTAGGGTCAAGGGTCAGAGGTCAGAGAGGAGGGTTAGGGTCAGAGGTCAGAGGTCAGAGAGGAGGGTTAGGGTCAGAGAGGAGGGTTAGGGTCAAAGGTCAGAGAGGAGGGTTAGGGTCAGAGGTCAGAGAGGAGGGTCAGAGGTCAGAGAGGAGGGTCAGAGGTCAGAGAGGAGGGTTAGGGTCAGAGGTCAGAGAGGAGGGTTAGGGTCAGAGAGGAGGGTTAGGGTCAAAGGTCAGAGAGGAAGGTTAGGGTCAGAGGTCAGAGAGGAGGGTTAGGGTCTTACGTTGAAGAAGCGGCTGACGTTTCCTTCCTTGCTGGCGTCCAGCAGGTAAACGTCCTCCATCTTCATCTTCCTCTTCCTCAGGGTCTCCAGCCTGGAGCCCGTCGTCATGGTAACCAGCCTGGAGCCCGTCGTCATGGTAACCGTCTCCTGAGGGCGAGGCCGCTGGTCACCTGACGGAGATGCCGCCTGAGACTGAAGACACAAACATCATCAGTGTCTGTCTCCTTCCTTACCTCCTCTGTCCTCACCTTGTCTCCTTCCTCACCTCCTCTGTCCTCACCTCGTCTCCTTCCTCACCTCCTCTGTCCTCACCTCGTCTCCTTCCTCACCTCCTCTGTCCTCACCTCGTCTCTCTCCTCACCTCGTCTCCTTCCTGACCTCCTCTGTCCTCACCTCCTCTGTCCTCACCTCCTCTGTCCTCACCTCGTCTCCTTCCTCACCTCGTCTCTTTCCTCACCTTGTCTCCTTCCTCACCTTGTCTCCTTCCTCACCTCGTCTCTGTCCTCACCTCCTCTGTCCTCACTTCCTCTGTCCTCACCTCCTCTGTCCTCACCTCGTCTCCTTCCTCACCTCCTCTGTCCTCACCTCGTCTCCTTCCTCACCTCCTCTGTCCTCACCTCGTCTCCTTCCTCACCTCGTCTCTTTCCTCACCTTGTCTCCTTCCTCACCTTGTCTCTTTCCTCACCTCGTCTCCTTCCTCACCTCGTCTCTTTCCTCACCTTGTCTCCTTCCTCACCTTGTCTCCTTCCTCACCTCGTCTCTGTCCTCACCTCCTCTGTCCTCACCTCCTCTGTCCTCACCTCCTCTGTCCTCACCTCGTCTATCCTCACCTTGTCTCCTTCCTCACCTCCTCTGTCCTCACCTCCTCTGTCCTCACCTTGTCTCTGTCCTGCTGGGTGGACGCGGCGTCGGCGGGTCTCTGGATGACGGGGACGTGCAGCGGGGGGGAAGTGGGCGGGGTCTTGGGGGGCGGGGCCTCCAGGTCGCTCCGCCCCTCGAGGACGGGAGGAGCCAACCACTCGGTGACGACCTCGACGTCATCGTCTGACGGCAGGTCTGACCTCATCAGTTTGGGAGGAGCCAAGTCATCAGCTGATTGGACGCGCTGCAGGATCACACCTGTACACACAGTACTGCAATAAGTACTACAAGTACTACTACGAGTACTGCAATAAA
>NC_070601.1:1109244-1146744 GCF_027409825.1 Scomber japonicus | reverse complement strand
TGAGCAGCTTTTTAAACTCTTTAATAAACTCTGCAGAGCTTTAAAATCACTAATAAAACCTGCATGTAAGCTGTGATGTAAACAAAGAGCTGTAGCTTTAAATGCTAAAAGCTGCTAGCCAAACATCGAACAGCTGATTTAGCTTCTTTAGCCTTCATGCTAACACTCTGCTAACAGCTGATAGTTTATATTAAAACAGATAAATAGAAACATTAATTTACCTGCAGCTGAAGCATCGACACACTTCGCCTCCATTTCCGTCCGAGCTGCTACGGCGGCCGGTGAGGCTCCTGAGAAAAGCGAAGTACCGCAAACTGAACTGATTTAGCTTCGCGTTTAGCCACGCCGGCCACCGTAGTAAAAAATTATACCTTAATACTGAACCCTGAGTTTTTTCTTTAATATTATATATAATATTTATAACGTTATATTCCTTTAATTTTACGTATTATAGTTAAAATACTACAGTAAAAGTACTGCAGTATTATAGTGATGTAGTATGCAGTATTACAGTAAAAGTACTGCAGTATTATAGTGATGTAGTATGCAGTATTACAGTAAAAGTACTGCAGTATTATAGTGATGTAGTATGCAGTATTACAGTAAAAGTACTGCAGTATTATAGTGATGTAGTATGCAGTATTACAGTAAAAGTACTGTAGTATTATAGTGATGTAGTATGCAGTATTACAGTAAAAGTACTGCAGTATTATAGTGATGTAGTATGCAGTATTACAGTAAAAGTACTGCAGTATTATAGTGATGTAGTATGCAGTATTACAGTAAAAGTATTGCAGTATTATAGTGATGTAGTATGCAGTATTACAGTAAAAGTACTGCAGTATTATAGTGATGTAGTATGCAGTATTACAGTAAAAGTACTGCAGTATTATGAGTGATGTAGTATGCAGTATTACAGTAAAAGTACTGCAGTATTACAGTGATGTAGTATGCAGTATTACAGTAAAAGTACTGCAGTATTATAGTGATGTAGTATGCAGTATTACAGTAAAAGTACTGCAGTATTATAGTGATGTAGTATGCAGTATTACAGTAAAAGTACTGCAGTATTATGAGTGATGTAGTATGCAGTATTACAGTAAAAGTACTGCAGTATTACAGTGATGTAGTATGCAGTATTACAGTAAAAGTACTGCAGTATTATAGTGATGTAGTATGCAGTATTACAGTAAAAGTACTGTAGTATTATAGTGATGTAGTATGCAGTATTACAGTAAAAGTACTGCAGTATTATAGTGATGTAGTATGCAGTATTACAGTAAAAGTACTGCAGTATTATAGTGATGTAGTATGCAGTATTACAGTAAAAGTATTGCAGTATTATAGTGATGTAGTATGCAGTATTACAGTAAAAGTACTGCAGTATTATAGTGATGTAGTATGCAGTATTACAGTAAAAGTACTGCAGTATTATAGTGATGTAGTATGCAGTATTACAGTAAAAGTACTGCAGTATTATAGTGATGTAGTATGCAGTATTACAGTAAAAGTACTGTAGTATTATAGTGATGTAGTATGCAGTATTACAGTAAAAGTACTGCAGTATTATAGTGATGTAGTATGCAGTATTACAGTAAAAGTACTGCAGTATTATAGTGATGTAGTATGCAGTATTACAGTAAAAGTATTGCAGTATTATAGTGATGTAGTATGCAGTATTACAGTAAAAGTACTGCAGTATTATAGTGATGTAGTATGCAGTATTACAGTAAAAGTACTGCAGTATTATGAGTGATGTAGTATGCAGTATTACAGTAAAAGTACTGCAGTATTACAGTGATGTAGTATGCAGTATTACAGTAAAAGTACTGCAGTATTATAGTGATGTAGTATGCAGTATTACAGTAAAAGTACTGCAGTATTATAGTGATGTAGTATGCAGTATTACAGTAAAAGTACTGCAGTATTATGAGTGATGTAGTATGCAGTATTACAGTAAAAGTACTGCAGTATTACAGTGATGTAGTATGCAGTATTACAGTAAAAGTACTGCAGTATTATAGTGATGTAGTATGCAGTATTACAGTAAAAGTACTGCAGTATTATAGTGATGTAGTATGCAGTATTACAGTAAAAGTACTGCAGTATTATAGTGATGTAGTATGCAGTATTACAGTAAAAGTACTGCAGTATTATAGTGATGTAGTATGCAGTATTACAGTAAAAGTACTGCAGTATTATGAGTGATGTAGTATGCAGTATTACAGTAAAAGTACTGCAGTATTACAGTGATGTAGTATGCAGTATTACAGTAAAAGTACTGCAGTATTACAGTGATGTAGTACGCAGTATTACAGTAAAAGTACTGCAGTATTATAGTGATGTAGTATGCAGTATTACAGTAAAAGTACTGCAGTATTATAGTGATGTAGTATGCAGTATTACAGTAAAAGTACTGCAGTATTATAGTGATGTAGTATGCAGTATTACAGTAAAAGTACTGCAGTATTATAGTGATGTAGTATGCAGTATTACAGTAAAAGTACTGCAGTATTATGAGTGGTGTAGTATGCAGTATTACAGTAAAAGTACTGCAGTATTATAGTGATGTAGTATGCAGTATTACAGTAAAAGTACTGCAGTATTATAGTGATGTAGTATGCAGTATTACAGTAAAAGTACTGCAGTATTATAGTGATGTAGTATGCAGTATTACAGTAAAAGTACTGCAGTATTATAGTGATGTAGTATGCAGTATTACAGTAAAAGTACTGCAGTATTATAGTGATGTAGTATGCAGTATTACAGTAAAAGTACTGCAGTATTATAGTGATGTAGTATGCAGTATTACAGTAAAAGTACTGCAGTATTATGAGTGATGTAGTATGCAGTATTACAGTAAAAGTACTGCAGTATTACAGTGATGTAGTATGCAGTATTACAGTAAAAGTACTGCAGTATTATAGTGATGTAGTACGCAGTATTACAGTAAAAGTACTGCAGTATTATAGTGATGTAGTATGCAGTATTACAGTAAAAGTACTGCAGTATTATAGTGATGTAGTATGCAGTATTACAGTAAAAGTACTGCAGTATTATAGTGATGTAGTATGCAGTATTACAGTAAAAGTACTGCAGTATTATAGTGATGTAGTATGCAGTATTACAGTAAAAGTACTGCAGTATTATGAGTGGTGTAGTATGCAGTATTACAGTAAAAGTACTGCAGTATTATAGTGATGTAGTATGCAGTATTACAGTAAAAGTACTGCAGTATTATAGTGATGTAGTATGCAGTATTACAGTAAAAGTACTGCAGTATTATAGTGATGTAGTATGCAGTATTACAGTAAAAGTACTGCAGTATTATAGTGATGTAGTATGCAGTATTACAGTAAAAGTACTGCAGTATTATAGTGATGTAGTATGCAGTATTACAGTAAAAGTACTGCAGTATTATAGTGATGTAGTATGCAGTATTACAGTAAAAGTACTGCAGTATTATAGTGATGTAGTATGCAGTATTACAGTAAAAGTACTGCAGTATTATGAGTGATGTAGTATGCAGTATTACAGTAAAAGTACTGCAGTATTACAGTGATGTAGTATGCAGTATTACAGTAAAAGTACTGCAGTATTATAGTGATGTAGTACGCAGTATTACAGTAAAAGTACTGCAGTATTATAGTGATGTAGTATGCAGTATTACAGTAAAAGTACTGCAGTATTATAGTGATGTAGTATGCAGTATTACAGTAAAAGTACTGCAGTATTATAGTGATGTAGTATGCAGTATTACAGTAAAAGTACTGCAGTATTATAGTGATGTAGTATGCAGTATTACAGTAAAAGTACTGCAGTATTATGAGTGGTGTAGTATGCAGTATTACAGTAAAAGTACTGCAGTATTATAGTGATGTAGTATGCAGTATTACAGTAAAAGTACTGCAGTATTATAGTGATGTAGTATGCAGTATTACAGTAAAAGTACTGCAGTATTATAGTGATGTAGTATGCAGTATTACAGTAAAAGTACTGCAGTATTATAGTGATGTAGTATGCAGTATTACATATAGTTTACATTCCGCTCTGACGGCGCTTCGCTTTTTGGATTGAGCCTCGCGGGGCGCCGTAGTGAGGAAGCGGTGATGTAAACAGTGTTTTATAACATGTTTGAGTTTTAGAGGTTTGTGTCATAATGAAGTTACACAAGCAGCGAGAGATCAGCTGAGAGGAAGGTGAGTTTAATCCTGTTAACCTGATATCTGTTACACGGTTTAAACTTTATTATCTACACGAGTTATTAATCATGTTCATATAGAGGAGGTATTTTATTCTGAAAAACAGGAGAGGCAAGTTTCTATTAGTTTAATGTGACTGGCTGCAGAGGTGTAAGGGAATAATGGATTAAAGCAGCTTTAATATAAACTATACTTTCTATATAATATAATAAATGTGTTTTTATTCATCTGCAGGGTTGAAATGTATTTAAAAGAGTTAATAAAATCAAATCTTACTGTAAAATATTGACCTGAATAAAACAGTAACATTAAACTAAGCTACTAAAATGATTAAATACTAGACAGAATAAATAAATGATGAAACAGTAAAATGTTAATGAGAATAAAAACAGATCATAAATTAATTAATGAGGTTTTTATATTAATATTTATTTAATGTGACCGGCTGGAAAAAAGAGTTAAATGTAAATATAATAAATATATTGGAGTGTTTTATTTCTATATTTTATTATATTTTGAGTACAAGAACAAAATCATTCATTAATAAATCTAATTTTACTTATACATATATATATACATATATATATATATATAGTAAAACATCTAAGTGTTAAATATTTATCTGAATAATAAAATAAAAGAGAAATTAATAAAAATAAACTACAAGTAACAAAAATGATTAAATAAAAAATAAAATAAAATAAAATAAAATAAAATAAAATAAAATAAAATAAAATAAATAGACGATGAAACATTAAAATGTGAATTAAGTAGAATAAAAATAAATGATAACTGAATACATGAGATTTATTAAACTCTTCCTCCCCCTCCTCTTCCTCCTCCTTCTCTCCCTCCCCCTCCTCTTTCTTCTTCTCCTCCCCGTCCTCCCCCTCCTCCCCTTCCTCCTCCTCCTCCTCCTCCTCCTCCTCCTCCTCCTCCTCCTCTTCCTCCTTTCCTTCCTCCCCCTCCCCCCTTCCTCCTCCTCCTACTCTTCCTCCTCCATCTACTCTTCCTCTTCCTTCTCTTCCTCCTCCTCCTCCTCCTCTTCCTCCTGCTGCTCCTCTCCTCCTCCTTCTCCTCTTCCTCCTCCTCTTCCTCCTCCTCTTCTTCTCCTCCTCTTCTTCCTCATCTTCTTTCTGCTCCTCCTCTACCTCCCCCTCCTCCATTTCCCCTTCCCTCCTCCTCTTCCTCCTCTCCCCCCACCCCCTTTCCTCCTACTCCTCCCCCTTCTCCTCCCCGTCCTCCCCCTCCTCCTCCTCCCCCTCTCCCTCCTCTTCCTCCTCCTCCTCTTCCTCCTTTCCTTCCTCCCCCTTTCCTTCCTCCCCCTCCCCCCTTCCTCCTCCTTGTCCTCCTCCTCCTCCTACTCTTTCACCTCCTCCTCTTTCTACTCTTCCTCTTCCTTCTCTTCCTCCTCCTCTTCCTCCTCCTCCTGCCCCCCATCCTCGTCTTCCTCCTCCTTGTCCTCCCCCTCCTCTCCCTTCCCCTCCCCTCTTTCCTCCTCCTCCCCCTCCTCCCCGTCCTCCCCCTCCTCCTCCTCCTCCCCCTCTCCCTCCTCTTCCTCCTTTCCTTCCTCCCCCTCCCCCCTTCCTCCTCCTTGTCCTCCTCCTCCTCCTACTCTTCCTCCTCCATCTACTCTTCCTCTTCCTTCTCTTCCTCCTCCTCTTCCTCCTCCTCCATCTCCTCCTCCTCCTCTTCATCCTCCTCCTCCTCTTCCTCCTCCTCCTCCTCCTCCTTCTCCTCCTCCTCTTCCTCCTCCTCCTCGTTGTCCTCGTTGTCCCCCATCCTCTTCCTCTTCCTCCTCTCCTTCTCTTCCCCCTTCCTCCTCCCCCTTCCCCCTCCTCCTCTTTCTCCTCCTGCCCCATCCTCCTCCTCCTCCTCTTCCTTCTCCCCCTCTTCCTCCCCCCCTCCTCCTCCTCCCCCCCCCCCCCTCCTCCTCCTCCTCCTCCTCCTCCCCCTCCCCCCTTCCTCCTCCTTGTCCTCCTCCTCCCCCCCCCCCCTCCCCTCCCCTCCTCCTCCTCAGATGAAGGCTCAGGTGCGGTGTGCAGTGACGGAGGCTCTGTGGTCGATGTGTGCAGCAGACTCTGTCTCCATGCCGGCTCACTGGTATTACAACACCGATGACATCATCAGAGACTTCAGAGGCTGGATCAGAGGCTTCAACCCCCCCCCCACCACCCACCCCACCAGCATCCTCACCCTGTCCAACACGGGTCAGTACTACCCCCCCCCCCCCCCCCAATACCCACCCCACCAGCATCCTCACCCTGTCCAACACGGGTCAGTACTACCCCCCCCCCCCCCCCAATACCCACCCCACCAGCATCCTCACCCTGTCCAACACGGGTCAGTACCCCCCCCCCCCCCCCACCACCCCCCCCACCAGCATCCTCACCCTGTCCAACACGGGTCAGTACTACCCCCCCCCCCCCCATACCCCCCCCACCAGCATCCTCACCCTGTCCAACACGGGTCAGTACTACCCCCCCCCCCCCCCAATACCCCCCCCACCAGCATCCTCACCCTGTCCAACACGGGTCAGTACTACCCCCCCCCCCCCCAATACCCACCCCACCAGCATCCTCACCCTGTCCAACACGGGTCAGTACTACCCCCCCCCCCCCCCAATACCCACCCCACCAGCATCCTCACCCTGTCCAACACGGGTCAGTACCCCCCCCCCCCCCCACCACCCCCCCCCACCAGCATCCTCACCCTGTCCAACACGGGTCAGTACTACCCCCCCCCCCCCCAATACCCCCCCCACCAGCATCCTCACCCTGTCCAACACGGGTCAGTACTACCCCCCCCCCCCCCAATACCCCCCCCACCAGCATCCTCACCCTGTCCAACACGGGTCAGTACTACCCCCCCCCCCCCCAATACCCACCCCACCAGCATCCTCACCCTGTCCAACACGGGTCAGTACTCTATGGTACTACTGCAGTACTCACTAGTATTACTGTAATACTCTATGGTATTACTGTAGTACTCTGTGGTACTACTGCAGTACTCTATGCCATAACTGTAGTACTCTATGGTACTTCTGCAGTACTCTGTGGTACTACTGCAGTACTCACTAGTATTACTGTAGTACTCTATGGTATTACTGTAGTACTCTGTGGTACTACTGCAGTACTCTATGCCATAACTGTAGTACTCTATGGTACTACTGCAGTACTCTGTGGTACTACTGCAGTACTCACTAGTATTACTGTAGTACTCTGTGGTACTACTGCAGTACTCACTAGTATTACTGTAGTACTCTGTGGTACTACTGCAGTACTCACTAGTATTACTGTAGTACTCTGTGGTACTACTGCAGTACTCTGTGGTACTACTGCAGTACTCACTAGTATTACTGTAGTACTCTGTGGTACTACTGCAGTACTCTGTGGTACTACTGCAGTACTCACTAGTATTACTGTAGTACTCTGTGGTACTACTGCAGTACTCTGTAGTATAATAATAAAAGCAAGTCAATTATAAAACTACATAAAATAACTCAAACTTTACTTAACAAAGTACTTCCTGTCCTCTGACTTCTTCTGTGGTGGTTGCAGCGGGCAGCGGGCGGACGGCCTGGTCGACGTCGCCGAGACGAACCGAAGTCGTTGGAAACGTGATTTTACACGATAAACTGAACCTGTGGAAATCATCCAGAGGGTCCGTCCATTATCACCAAGGTAACACACACACACACACACATACACACACACACACACACACACACACACACTCACACACACACACACACTCTCACACACACACACACACACACACACACACACACACACACACACACACACACACACACATATATATACACACACACTCTCTCTCACACACTCACACACACACACACACACACACACACACACACACACACACACACACACACACACACACATATATATACACACACACACTCACTCTCTCTCACACACACACACACACACACACACACACACACTCACACACTCACACACACATATATATACACACACACACTCTCTCTCTCTCACACACACACACACTCACACACACACACACAAACACACACACACACAGGTATTGATCCGTATCGTCTCCTCAGGTCTGCAGGCGGGTGAGAACACTCTGAACGTGCTCTGTGCTCTGAGAGCGGCGAGGACGCTGGCGTGCGGCGGTCTCGACGCGTCGTTGGCGGAGGCTCGAGCCGCCGTGCTGACGGACTACGTTCACTTCCTGACGACGCCCGGAACGCACCGCGACACCTACGCCGAGTCCTCCCACCGCTCCTTCTTCTCCGACTGGCAGGACGAGAAACCCACCGCCGGCCGGGAGGTGAACGGCCAGACATCACACACACCAAGAAATTATTTATTATCAATCTGACTGATGTTCTCCTCTAACGTTCTCCTCTAACGTTCTCCTCTGATGTTCTCCTCTAACGTTCTACTCTGATGTTCTCCTCTAACGTTCTCCTCTAACGTTCTACTCTGATGTTCTCCTCTAACGTTCTACTCTGATGTTCTCCTCTAACGTTCTCCTCTGATGTTCTCCTCTAACGTTCTCCTCTGATGTTCTCCTCTAACGTTCTCCTCTAATGTTCTCCTCTAACGTTCTACTCTAACGTTCTACTCTGACGTTCTCCTCTAACGTTCTACTCTGATGTTCTCCTCTAACGTTCTCCTCTAACGTTCTACTCTGATGTTCTCCTCTAACGTTCTACTCTGATGTTCTCCTCTAACGTTCTACTCTAATGTTCTCCTCTAACGTACTCCTCTAACGTTCTACTCTCACGTTCTCCTCTAACGTTCTCCTCTAACGTTCTACTCTGATGTTGTCCTCTACGTTCTACTCTAACATTCTCGTCTAATGTTCTCCTCTAACGTTCTACTCTGATGTTGTCCTCTAACGTTCTACTCTAACATTCTCGTCTAATGTTCTCCTCTAACGTTCTACTCTGATGTTCTCCTCTAACGTTCTACTCTAACGTTCTCCTCTGATGTTCTCCTCTAACGTTCTACTCTGATGTTGTCCTCTAACGTTCTACTCTGATGTTGTCCTCTAACGTTCTACTCTGATGTTCTCCTCTAACGTTCTCCTCTGATGTTCTCCTCTGATGTTCTCCTCTAACGTTCTCCTCTGATGTTCTCCTCTAACGTTCTACTCTGATGTTCTCCTCTAACGTTCTCCTCTAACGTTCTACTCTGATGTTCTCCTCTAACGTTCTACTCTGATGTTCTACTCTGATGTTCTCCTCTAACGTTCTCCTCTAACGTTCTACTCTGATGTTCTCCTCTAACGTTCTCCTCTAACGTTCTACTCTGATGTTCTCCTCTAACGTTCTACTCTGATGTTCTCCTCTAACGTTCTACTCTGATGTTCTCCTCTAACGTTCTCCTCTAACGTTCTACTCTAACGTTCTCCTCTGATGTTCTCCTCTAACGTTCTCCTCTAACGTTCTACTCTAACGTTCTACTCTGATGTTCTCCTCTGACGTTCTCCTCTGATGTTCTCCTCTGATGTTCTCCTCTAACGTTCTCCTCTGATGTTCTCCTCTAACGTTCTCCTCTAATGTTCTCCTCTAACGTTCTACTCTAACGTTCTACTCTGATGTTCTCCTCTAACGTTCTACTCTGATGTTCTCCTCTAACGTTCTACTCTGATGTTCTCCTCTAACGTTCTCCTCTAACGTTCTACTCTCACGTTCTCCTCTAATGTTCTCCTCTGATGTTCTCCTCTAACGTTCTCCTCTAACGTTCTACTCTGATGTTCTCCTCTAACGTTCTACTCTGATGTTCTCCTCTAACGTTCTACTCTGATGTTGTCCTCTAACGTTCTCCTCTAACGTTCTACTCTGATGTTGTCCTCTAACGTTCTACTCTAACATTCTCGTCTAATGTTCTCCTCTAACGTTCTACTCTGATGTTCTCCTCTAACGTTCTCCTCTAACGTTCTCCTCTGACGTTCTCCTCTAACGTTCTCCTCTGATGTTGTCCTCTAACGTTCTCCTCTAACGTTCTCCTCTAACGTTCTCCTCTGACGTTCTCCTCTAACGTTCTCCTCTGACGTTCTCCTCTAACGTTCTCCTCTGATGTTGTCCTCTAACGTTCTACTCTGATGTTCTCCTCTAACGTTCTACTCTAATGTTCTCCTCTGATATTCTCCTCCAGCTTCTCATGTTTGCAGAGAGACGTTCCAAGCGCATGTTGGGTTCTAAGTTCTCCGACAGCCAGCTGGACGCCATCGGCTGCCTTTCCATGATCCTCCCCTTCGTGCTCCTGTCGGCGTCAGCCAATGAGGAGCGAGCTGTGAGTGTCAGCCCGCCTTCTCCCCTGCCCCCCCCCCCCCCCCCCAAGGAGCCTCAGTGTGACCTTTGACCTGTGTGTCTGCAGGTGTCTGCGGCCGTAGAGTGGGTGAAGCTGACTCACCCCCACCCGCGGGTGCCCGAGTACGTCTCCATCTACAGCCGGGCGCTGCACGCGGTTCTGGGCGGCGCCAGCGTGCGTCAGCAGGCGGAACACGCTCTGAGAACGCTGGGAACCTGGGAGGCCTGCCAAAGCTACAGCCGCAAGGCCGCCAGGTAGACCACCAACCCACCAACCCACCCACCAACCAACCCACCAACCCACCAACTAACCCACCAACCCACCAACCAACTCACCGACCAACCAACCAACCAACCAACCAACCAACCAATCAACCAACCCACCAACCCACCGACCAACCGACCAACCAACCCACCAACCCACCAACCCACCAACCGACCCACTGACCAACCGACCCACTGACCAACCGACCCACTGACCAACCGACCAACCAACCCACCCACCGACCCACCCACCGACCAACCCACCAACCAACCCACCCGCCCACCAACCCACTGACCCACCGACCAACCCACCAACCAACCCACCAACCGACCGACCAACTGACCAACCAACCCACCAACTCACCAACCAACCCACCAACCGACCAATCAACCGACCAACTGACCAAACAATCCACCAACCCTCCCACCAACCCACCAACCAACCCACCAACCCACCGACCAACCAACCAACCGACCCACCAACCCACCAACCGACCAACCAACCGACCGACCAACTGACCAACCAACCCACCAACCCACCAACCAACCAACCCACCAACCACCCCACCAACCCACCGACCAACCAACCCACCCACCAACCAACCGACCCACCAATCCACCGACCAACCAACCCACCAACCCTGAAAACATTTAACACTTTGAACGGTTTCAGGTTCCCCGCAGCGTCAGACCAGCGACTCCGAGTCCATCAGAGCGCCGTGAACTACCTCGGCCTCGCCTGCTACACTAAAGGTCTGATCAGGGTCCACGTGGGTTCTCCAGGGGTTAAAGGGGCCATGTGGGTTCTCCAGGGGTTAAAGGGGCCATGTGGGTTCTCCAGGGGTTAAAGGGTCCATGTGGGTTCTCCAGGGGCTACGTGGGTTCTCCAGGGGTTAAAGGGTCCATGTGGGTTCTCCAGGGGTTAAAGGGTCCATGTGGGTTCTCCAGGGGCTACGTGGGTTCTCCAGGGGTTAAAGGGTCCATGTGGGTTCTCCAGGGGTTTCTTACATTGATGTTTACGATGATTTTTATGTGGTGGTGTTTTTTTGCGACCCAACAGGAGCTCTCTCCAGTTTGTTCTACTTGGCTCACGAGTTTCATGACGACCTGACGGGAGGAATCCTGACCAACACAAACTGTGGAGGTTCGTATCAGATTTAGGAGAGGTTACTATAGTTACGAGGGCTGGATCTCGAGGACATTGGTCAATCAACCTGTCAATCAGGACGTAGCCACGCCCTAATGCATACCCTGCTTTATCGTCACATATAAAATCAGGGAGGCCAAAATGTCCCAAATGAACATCATACTGCATTGAAGAAGGCTTTAAACTAGCGATTGAGACCATAAACACATTTTGAAAACGTTTACTGAGGTTAGAAATCAAGTGAGAAGTTGGTGAATTCTCCATTGACTTGTATAGAGACGGTCGCCCCCTGGTGGCCTTTTGATAGAATGCAGCTCTAAGTTACTTCCTGGTTGGCCTCATTTCAGAGGACCAGAACTCCCCGCCTGCTTCAGACACCTCGTTATTCTGATAAACTCATTATTACAACCTAATTAATCAGGTTATTGATGACTGATCAGGTTATTGATGATGTGTTCAGGGGAAAACTGTAACCGCGGCGCTGCGCTCGGAGCTCTGCTGGGAGCCGGCTGCTCGTACAGCGGCGGCGGCGGCGTTCTGCAGGAGTGGAAAGACGAGCTGAGAGACGCTCAGGAGCTGCTCCCCGAAATCCTGAGAGAGCTGCAGCGCTGACACTGTCACTCTGATGTCACTCTGATGTCATCGGTGACCTCATCGGTGACCTCATCAGTCCAATCCAAACCACTCCACATCGCAATGTTCCACTTTACTTCCTGTTTACAAATTTAATGAAATGATTCTTTTATTTTTGTTTAAAGTTGTATCGTCTATATTTTTGATTTTTGTCATGATGAAATAAAAATTGAAATATAAATTATTTTTCTGGCTGATTTACTCGTTAATTAATTTGTTCTGCTTCAGTTTAAACTGCAGGAAGAATCTGAAGGGTTTGTAGAAAAATGAGCACTTTAACTTTAAATTAACCCTCCTGTTGTCCTCGAGTCAAGGAAGGAAGGGAGGAAGGAAAGGAGGAAGAAAGAAGGGAAGGAGGAAAGGAAGGGAGGAAGAAGTGAGGAAGAAAGAAGGAGAAAGGAAGGGAGGAAGAAGGAAGGAAAGGAAGGAGGAAGAAAGAAGGGAAGGAGGAAAGGAAGGGAGGAAGAAGTGAGGAAGAAAGAAGGAGAAAGGAAGGGAGGAAGAAGGAAGGAGGAAGAAAGAAGGGAAGGAGGAAAGGAAGGGAGGAAGAAGTGAGGAAGAAAAGAGGAGGAAGGAAGGAAGGCTGGAAAGAAGGAAGGGAGGGAGGAAGGAAGAAGTGAGGAAGAAAGAAGGAGAAAGGAAGGAAGGAAAGGAAGGAGGAAGAAAGAAGGGAAGGAGGAAAGGAAGGGAGGAAGAAGTGAGGAAGAAAAGAGGAGGAAGGAAGGGAGGAAGAAGGAAGGAAGGCTGGAAAGAAGGAAGGGAGGGAGGAAGGAAGAAGTGAGGAAGAAAGAAGGAGAAAGGAAGGGAGGAAGAAGGAAGGAGGAAGAAAGAAGGGAAGGAGGAAAGGAAGGGAGGAAGAAGTGAGGAAGAAAAGAGGAGGAAGGAAGGAAGGCTGGAAAGAAGGAAGGGAGGGAGGAAGGAAGAAGTGAGGAAGAAAGAAGGAGAAAGGAAGGGAGGAAGAAGGAAGGAGGAAGAAAGAAGGGAAGGAGGAAAGGAAGGGAGGAAGAAGTGAGGAAGAAAAGAGGAGGAAGGAAGGAAGGCTGGAAAGAAGGAAGGGAGGGAGGAAGGAAGAAGTGAGGAAGAAAGAAGGAGAAAGGAAGGAAGGAAAGGAAGGAGGAAGAAAGAAGGGAAGGAGGAAAGGAAGGGAGGAAGAAGTGAGGAAGAAAAGAGGAGGAAGGAAGGGAGGAAGAAGGAAGGAAGGCTGGAAAGAAGGAAGGGAGGGAGGAAGGAAGAAGTGAGGAAGAAAGAAGGAGAAAGGAAGGGAGGAAGAAGGAAGGAGGAAGAAAGAAGGGAAGGAGGAAAGGAAGGGAGGAAGAAGTGAGGAAGAAAAGAGGAGGAAGGAAGGAAGGCTGGAAAGAAGGAAGGGAGGGAGGAAGGAAGAAGTGAGGAAGAAAGAAGGAGAAAGGAAGGGAGGAAGAAGGAAGGAGGAAGAAAGAAGGGAAGGAGGAAAGGAAGGGAGGAAGAAGTGAGGAAGAAAAGAGGAGGAAGGAAGGAAGGCTGGAAAGAAGGAAGGGAGGGAGGAAGGAAGAAGTGAGGAAGAAAGAAGGAGAAAGGAAGGAAGGAAAGGAAGGAGGAAGAAAGAAGGGAAGGAGGAAAGGAAGGGAGGAAGAAGTGAGGAAGAAAAGAGGAGGAAGGAAGGGAGGAAGAAGGAAGGAAGGCTGGAAAGAAGGAAGGGAGGGAGGAAGGAAGAAGTGAGGAAGAAAGAAGGAGGAAGGAAGGGAGGAAAGGAAAGGAAAGGAAAGGAAGGAACAGTCAAAACCGACGGGGTCAATTTGACCCGGGAGGACGACACGAAGGTTAAGATTTAAAAATTAATAAATGTAATCTGTGACTTTTCAGATGTGAAGTTCCTTCCTTCCTTCCTTCCTTCCTTCCTTCCTCCTTTCCTTCCTTCCTTCCTTCCTCCCTCCCTCTCTCCCTCCTTTCCTCCCTCCCTCCCTCCTTCCTTCCTTCCTATTTAACATTTCAGAGTTTAAATGAAAGAGACGAGCTTCTTTATTCAGACTTTATATATTTTACTGCTTCATCTACTTTTAATTTAAAGTTTTAGATTAATTAATGATTTAAAACTAATAAGAAACAATTAAAGTTTAAATTATGAGTTATAGTTTATTCAAAATTAGACTCGTCTCAAATATTGCTGAATCGTGATTGGTGCAGGGAAGTGTGTGACATCACTAAAGCCCCGCCCACTTTAAACTCAAAAAACCTCTGAAACAAATAAAAAGGAGTGTGTGTGTGTGTGTGTGTGTTTGGGACAGTGTGTGTGTGTGTGTGTGTGTGTGTGTGTGTGTGTGTGTGTGTGCGTATGTATGTATGTGTGTGTGTGTGTGTGTGTGTGTTTTTTGGGGACAGTGTGTGTGTGTGTGTGTGTGTGTGTGTGTGTATGTGTGTGCGTATGTATGTGTGTGTGTGTGTGTGTGTGTGTGTGTGTGTGTGTGTGTGTGTGTTTTTGGGACTGTGTATGTGTGTGTGTGTTTTTGGGACTGTGTGTGTGTTTTTGGGACAGTGTGTGTGTGTGTGTGTGTGTGTGTGTGTGTGTGTGTGTGTGTGTGTGTGTGTGTGTGTGTGTTTTTGGGACAGTGTGTGTGTGTGTGTGTGTGTGTGTTTTTGGGACAGTGTGTGTGTGTGTGTGTGTGTGTTTTTTGGGACAGTGTGTGTGTGTGTGTGTGTGTGTGTGTGTGTGTGTGTGTTTTCGGGGACAGTGTGTGTGTGTGTGTGTGTGTGTGTGTGTTTTTGGGGACAGTGTGTGTGTGTGTGTGTGTGTGTGTTTTCGGGGACAGTGTGTGTGTGTGTGTGTGTGTGTGTTTTTGGGGACAGTGTGTGTGTGTGTGTGTGTGTGTGTGTGTGTGTGTGTTTTTGGGGACAGTGTGTGTGTGTGTGTGTGTGTGTGTGTGTGTGTGTATGTGTGTGTGTGTTTTTGGGGACAGTGTGTGTGTGTGTGTGTGTGTTTTTGGGACAGTGTGTGTGTGTGTGTTTTTGGGACAGTGTGTGTGTGTGTGTGTGTGTGTGTGTGTGTGTGTGTGTGTGTGTTTTTGGGACAGTGTGTGTGTGTGTGTGTGTGTGTGTGTGTGTGTGTGTGTGTGTGTGTGTTTTTGGGGACAGTGTGTGTGTGTGTGTGTGTGTGTGTGTGTTTTTGGGGACAGTGTGTGTGTGTGTGTGTGTGTGTGTGTGTATGTGTGTGTGTGTTTTTGGGGACAGTGTGTGTGTGTGTGTGTGTGTGTGTGTGTGTGTGTGTGTGTGTGTGTGTGTGTGTGTGTGTGTGTGTGTGTTTGGGGACAGTGTGTGTATCTCTGTGACCTTTGATCAGCTCAGAACAAACATGGCGTTCGTCAGCGGAGAGACGAAGCGACTCTTCATCCTACGACTCCTCATCGCCGCTATCCCAGCATGCACTGGGCTTCCTGGAGGTCAGTCCTGTGCCTCTTCTTCTTCTTCTCCTTCTTCTTACACTCCATCTTCTTCTTCTCCTGTTTTCAGCCACTCAGGAACCTTAAAGCAGCGTCAGGTTGAGTGTGGTGATCTCTGAGCAGCGTCACTCTGACTCTCAGCACGCTCACTCTCATTTATCACTTTTTATTTATTTCTTATTTTTTAACCTAAAAAAAAAAGAAGTAAAGAAACAGAAATGATTGTTGTCCACTTTGTTGTTTGTCAGTCTTCAGTTCAGAGCTTCAGAGTTCATCAGCTGAGTTCAACTCGAGTTTAAAGTCTCAGAATCTGAACATGCGCTCTCTGACCGTCACTAAAAACAGCTGATCAATTATAATAAGTACTCACCTAACTGTAGTAAAAGTACAAGTACAACAATACTCTATTACAGTAAAAGTACTGCAGTATTATAGTGATGTAGTATGCAGTATTACAGTAAAAGTACTGCAGTATTATAGTGATGTAGTATGCAGTATTACAGTAAAAGTACTGCAGTATTATAGTGATGTAGTATGCAGTATTACAGTAAAAGTACTGCAGTATTATAGTGATGTAGTATGCAGTACTACAGTAAAGTACTGCAGTATTACAGTAAAGTACTGCAGTACTACAGTAAAGTACTGCAGTACTACAGTAAAGTACTGCAGTACTACAGTAAAATACTGCAGTACTACAGTAAAGTACTGCAGTACTACAGTAAAGTACTGCAGTACTACAGTAAAGTACTGCAGTACTACAGTAAAGTACTGCAGTACTACAGTAAAATACTGCAGTACTACAGTAAAGTACTGCAGTACTACAGTAAAGTACTGCAGTACTACAGTAAAATACTGCAGTACTACAGTAAAGTACTGCAGTACTACAGTAAAATACTGCAGTACTACAGTAAAATACTGCAGTACTACAGTAAAATACTGCAGTACTACAGTAAAGTACTGCAGTACTACAGTAAAGTACTGCAGTACTACAGTAGCGGGTGTTTGCAGGCGTGTTCGTCAGCAGACCGGAGGCGAGCGTCTTCCTGCATCGATCTCGTCGGGCGAACTATCTGTTTGAGGAGCTGAAGACCGGAAACCTGGAGCGGGAATGTCGAGAGGAGAAATGTTCGTACGAGGAAGCGAAGGAGATCTTCCCCGTCCAACAGCAGCTGGTCAGTCCGCGTCTAACAGTCATTAAACGGTTTATAATCACGATGTCTTTACGTTGTTTTGTTCTGTTCTCAGGAGGCGTTCTGGAGGACGTACACAGGTAGGAATCATTCTGCTCATCTCATCTAGCAAACGTTTAAATCAGAGGAGTCAAACTCATCTTCATTCAAGGGCCACATACAGACAGATTTAATCTCATGAGGGCCGGATCATTAAAAAGATGGAGGGAAGGAAGGAAGGAAGGAAGGAAATAAGAAGGGAAGGAAGGAAAGACAGGCTAAAGGAAAGAGAGGAGAAAGGAAGGAAAGAGAGACAGTGAAGGACGGACAGAAGGAAGGGAGAAAGGAAGAAAGGAAGGAAGGACAGTTGGAAGGAAGGACAGAAGGAAGAAAGGAAGGAAGGAAGGAAGGACAGATGGAAGGAAGGACAGAAGGAAGAATGGAGGAAAGGAAGGAAGGACAGAGGGAAGGAAGGAGGGAAGGACAGATGGAAGGAAGGACAGAAGGAAGGAATTAAGGAAGGTAGGATGGACAGGTGGAAGGAAGGACAGAAGGAAGAATGGAGGGAAGGACAGAAGGAAGAAAGGAAGGAAGGACAGAGGGAAGAAAGGAAGGATGGACAGATGGAAGGAAGGATAGAAGGAAGAAAGGAAGGAATGAATGAAGAAAGGACGGAAGGAAGGTAGGATGGACAGGTGGAAGAAAGGAAAAGAGCACTGGATGGCAAGTGGGCCAGACTGTACCCCTCGGCGGGCCGTATCAGGGCCGCGGGCCGCATGTTTGACACCCCTGGTTTAAAATGTTCGTGTTTGCAGCGGTGGATATGTGCCTGAAGTCTCCCTGTAAGAACGGCGGGACTTGCACTCGACACGTCAGCACCTACGTCTGCAAATGTGCGCCTGGCTTCCACGGACAGAACTGCGACAAAGGCGAGAACCAAACTAGCGTATTCACGATGTAATAACGAAGGATTCATCGTGTTTGTGGTGATTAACAGTCGTGGGTTTTGTGTCTGCGTCTCTTCGCAGTGAGGTTGAACTCCAACGGCTGTCGATACAGAAACGGCGAATGTGAACATTTCTGCAAAGAGTCACGTGATCGCACTCCGATCTGTTTCTGCGCTAGCGGTTACGTCCTGGACAAGATGGACAACAGCACCTGCAAGCGTCACGGTGAGAGTCACCGATGAACCGCTGGAACAGCCGGCGGCACGGATTCTGATTCAGCTGTTATAGAAACATAGCTACGATAAAAAAAGATGATAAAAAGGATGACATAGCTACGATAAAAAAAGATGATAAAAAGGATGACATAGCTACGATAAAAAAAGATATACGATAAAAAGGATGACATAGCTACGATAAAAAAGATATACAATAAAAAAGATGACAGCTACGATAAAAAAAGATGATTTACGATAAAAAAAGATGATTTACGATAAAAAAGATGATATACAATAAAAAAGATGACATAGCTACGATAAAAAAGATGATATACGATAAAAACGATGACATAGCTATGATAAAAAAAGATGATATACGATAAAAAAAGATGACATTGCTACGATAAAAAAAGATGATTTACGATAAAAAAAGATGATTTACGATAAAAAAGATGATATACAATAACAAAGATGACATAGCTACGATAAAAAAGATGATATACGATAAAAACGATGACATAGCTATGATAAAAAAGATGATATACGATAAAAAAAGATGACATAGCTACGATAAAAAAAGATGATTTACGATAAAAAAAGATGATTTACGATAAAAAAGATGATATACAATAAAAAAGATGACATAGCTACGATAAAAAAGATGATATACGAAAAAACGATGACATAGCTATGATAAAAAAGATGATATACGATAAAAAAAGATGACATTGCTACGATAAAAAAAGATGATTTACGATAAAAAAAAGATGATATACGACAAAAAAAGATGATATACGATAATAAAAGATGACATAGCTACGATAATAAAAGATGACATAGCTACGATAAAAAAAGATGATATACGATAAAAAAGATGATATTCGATAAAAAAGATGATATACGACAAAAAAAGATGACATAGCTACGATAAAAAAGATGATCTATGATAAAAAAAGATGACATAGCTACGATAAAAAAGATGACATACGATAATAAAAGATATACGATAAAAAAAGATGACATACAATAAAAAAAGATGACATACGATAAAAAAATACATACAACAAAAAAATTGAGATAGCTTAGATAAAAAAGATGACGCGATAAAAATATTTTACTAACTAACTAACTAGCACCAAAAACAACATTTACACCAACTTAGCACTAGGCACTTAGCGACTACTTCGTAACGCTTTACCAAACGTCTGTAACCATAGAAACGACTTGGCTACCACCTGGAAATACACTTCAAACCAACTTAGCAACACAATACATTAAAGACCATTTTTACCAACTACTAACCGGCTATCACTTAGCAACCAGCTATCACTTAGCAACCAGAAACCACTGAAAAAACCTAAAGCCACAGAAACTTCCATGTGAAGCTACAGCAGCCAAAAAACAGTCGGAACCACAACTTACCCTACGTCTAAAATTATATTAACATCTAAAATGATATTAACTACCCATAAAGCAACATCTATCTCACGTTTGTTACGAAGTGTGTGATCGAGGAGTAAATGGTAAATGGACTGTTCTTATACTTTAACCCTCAAAGCGTCTCTCTGGTCTAGATGCCGTCCCCTGTGGAAGACAACAGGTCCACTTTGCCCCTCGGGTCGTTAATGGGATGATGTGTCCCAAAGGACATTGTCCCTGGCAGGTGAGTTCAGGTACAAACGGAAGAAGAATCGTCACTTGGAGATGATTAACGCCGCCTCTGTGTTCAGGCTATGCTGACTAGAAACCACAGCTTCGCCTGTGGGGCGATCGTCCTCTCCGATCAGTGGATCCTGACTGCGGCTCATTGTGTTTGGGGGCACGCCAACAACAACCATGTCTACCACGTCGTCGTAGGTGAGTGGAGGAAATACTCTTCTGCTTCCTGTTCTGCTTTTTCTCAAACCCCCCTCGACCTTTTTAAAGGATAATTACCGTTTTTTACAACGTGGACCTTATTTCTAGCATAATTTACCATTTACTCACCTCATCTGGATGATGTCATTCAAGGCAAATAAACAATCTATGCATGTGTGTAAGCTACTTACATCCAGATCAGAGGTTAGCAGGTCAACCTACAGACCCCGGATGTTGATAACAAGCCACCACGGGCTCGGAGGGGAATAGCACTAACGTATCATAACTAAATATTGGTGAAATTAACTAGTTTGGTGGCAGATAATGTGTTATATAGAGGCTGAGCTTTGGTGCCCCGTGTACTCGCATTATACGGACATAAGCGGCGCTCCACTGGAGAACGACTCCACATGACACCAAAGTTGTCTGGGTGAGTAAATGATCGTATTTTATACTAGAAATAAGGTCCAGGTTGTAAAAAACGGTAATTATCCTTTAATGTCTGTATTCAGTGTTTCAATCTTAAATTAAGGTTTGCTGAATGTCATACCTCTCTCAGAAATGGAGGCTATCAGTGTGTTCCTCTGGAGGCCTAAGTCCTTGATATAAAACATGAACTCTGCCTCTCATTGTGAAGGTGAGCATGATCAGAGGATAGAGGAGAAGACTGAGCAGAAGCGTCGCGTGGCTAAAATCTTGATGCACCAGAACTACAACACCACCAGCTACGACTCCGACCTGGCGATGCTGAAGCTTCACCGCCCCGTCAAACTGGGACTCTACGTGGTTCCCATTTGTCTCCCCGCTCGGAACAGCACCTTCGGCCGGACACTGTCGACAATCCGGTACTCAACTGTTTCCGGTTGGGGCCGCCTGGCACAATTCGGCCCCCCATCCACAATCCTCCAGCGCCTGGTGCTGCCCAGAGTCCCGCTGCAGGAGTGTCGCCTCCACACCAACCTCAACATCACCAGGAACATGCTCTGCGCCGGGCGGAGGACTGGCGGACAGGACGCCTGCGGGGGCGACAGCGGCGGCCCTTTGGTCACACGCTACAAGAAAACGTGGTTCCTGACGGGCGTGGTGAGCTGGGGGAAGGGATGCGCCGCAGAAAACCTGTACGGCGTCTACGTTAAAGTAGGCAACTTCCTGGACTGGATCCAGAATATCATGTCCACCGGTTGAAACCGGTTCAGAGTCAGAAAACCATGAATTCAATGAAAGAGAAAGTTAGAAAGTTAGAGTATAAGAGAGCGTTAGAAACATAGACAGAGTTTCAATTTGAGCTTAAAAATGACACAAAGACACAAATGAACAACGTGGTGCTTTTTCCATTTCAGTCTAGCTTTGTAAGACGAATCAGTCGTGAGCTTTCTCCTACATAACAAACATCTAAAGCTATTAATCTGTGACTCATGTAAAATGCTTTTGACTCAACATGAAGGATTTATTTGAGCCAGCGACATGTTTGTTGAAAATAAAATAAAAGACCAAAAGTAGATTTTATTGTCTTCTTTTACGTTCCAGTCTTTGTGCAAAGCGAAACACATCCTTGGTTTCCAGATACTGATGCTGCACGTTGTCAGTAAATGGCGGCCAAACAACAGACAAACTGATTAAAAAAAGCAAATGATTTCTCAAAATGTCGATGTGATCCTGTACCTAGACCACTGCCTGCTCCTGTAACATCCAGACATGTTAACTGTTTATTATATTCTTCTCTCCTCTATCCTTCCTCTCTCTCTCCTCTCCTTCCTCTCTCTCCTCTTCCTCTATCCTTCCTTTCTCTCCTCTCGCCCCAACCGGTCGAGGCAGATGTCCGCCCACTTCTGAGTCTGGTTCTGAGGTTCCTTCCTGTTAAAAGGGAGTTTGTTCTCGCCACTGTTGCTCATGTGGGAATGTTGGGTCTCTTTAAAGTTAAAACCTGAAGAGTTCGGTTTAGAAGCTGCTCTATGTGTAAAGTGCCTTGAGATAACTTTGTTGTGATTTGGCGCTATACAAATAAAGATTGATTGATTGGTTTATTTGAGGGATTTCTCAGAGATTCGAGGGCTCAGTGTGTTTTATCAGGCGGGGTATTTCCATTGGGAACATGTGATCAGTGGAGGTTTGGGGGGGGAGGACTAGACTTTGCACTTTTGAGTTCACACACACACACAAACAGCACAGCAACAACTTTCTGATGGAACCGACAATGTGGCTGAAAGTCTTGGTCGCCTTCGTCTTCAGCGTCTCCAGCTGCCGGCCGGCCTCAGGTGAGGAAACTGAAGATAACTGAACTATTAGTTTGCTCAGAGTTTAATGAAGGAGACTTAAACTGGACTCTGAATGATTATGGTTGTGTGTGTTTCTTCTTTTTTTGATACGACAAGACAGAAAAAGGTCAAATCTGAGTTGTAAATGATCAAATAAAGTACGATTTTAAAAGAATTTAATTAAACAGTTCACATTTCTGTGAGGTCAGTTTGGACCAGTTTCATAACAGGGACCCTGACAGACCAAATATTGACTCTACTAAGAATCAACAGCTAATGTCAAAATGTTAACGTGCCATAAATCACAAAAGGAAGCACTGACTTTTCTCCTCTGGTAGTCTTCCTGGATGCAGACCGGGCCCACGGCGTCCTGGTCCGGACTCGGCGGTACAACTCGGGCTGGTTTGAGGAGCTGCAGAGAGGAGATCTGAAGCGGGAGTGTCTGGAGGAAAAATGCAGCTTTGAGGAGGCGCGGGAGGTTTTCGAACACACTGAGTTAACGGTGAGAATCTGAGAGTTAGATGGGTTAGATGGGTCGGGTGGAGCGTGAGGTTGACAGGTGGACGGGTGGACGGGTGCAGCATCAGTACCGGATCATTCCCTCCTGGTGGAGAAAGAAGGAAGGAAGGTAGGACAAATGGAAGGAAGGAAGGAAGGAAGGAAGGAAGGAAATAAGAAGGGAAGAAAGGAAAGACAGGCAAAAGGAAGGAGGGAACAAAGGTAGGAAAGACAGAAGGAGGGAAGAAAGGTAGGAAAGACAGAAGGAAGGAAGGAAGGACAGATGGAAGGGAGGAAGGACAGATGGAAGGAAGGAAGGGAGGAAGGACAGATGGATGGAAGGAAGGGCAATAGGAAGGAAGGACAATAGGAAGGAAAATAGGAAGGTAGGAAGGAAAGATGGAAGGAAGGAAGGAAGGAAAATAGGAAGGTAAGATGGAAGGAAGGAAGGAAGGAAGGACAGATGGATGGAAGGAAGGGCAATAGGAAGGAAGGACAATAGGAAGGAAAATAGGAAGGTAGGAAGGAAAGATGGAAGGAAGGAAGAAGAAAGGGGAATGGAGGAAGGAAAGAAGGAAGGGAGGAGAGAAGGAGGGAGGGAGGAAGAACAGATGGAAGGAAGGAAAGGAAAGGAAGGAAGGACGGAGGAAATAAGGAACGAGGGAGGGAAGGAGAAAGGAAAAGAGGAAGGGAAGAAAGAAGGCAGGAAGGAAAGGAAGAAAGGAAGGAAGGAAGGACAAGAATCAAAGCCGGCATTTTTAAATAGCAACAACAGCGTTACAGCGATTGGTTTCTCTTCTCTTGCTTTGATTGGAGACGTTTCGATAATAGTTGGTATCTTTAAAGCTTCCCGCCAAAATCATCATTATTATTATACTGTTGTTACCTTAACCCTTAAACAGACGACGTGCACCAGGAGATACAGACTCTTTAACCTTCCTGTTGTCCTCCTGGGTCCTTCCTCTGTCCTTCCTCTGTCCTTCCTTCATCCGTCCTTCCTTCCTTCCTTCCTTCCTTCCTCAGATCTAAGTTCAGCTGTTAGGGTAAATGTTCCCTCCTTCTGTCCTTTCTTCCTTCCTTCATCTGTCCTTCCTTCCTTCCTCCCTCCTTTCCTTCCTTCTTACTCCCTTCCTTCCTCCCTCCTTTCCTTCCTTCTTCCTTCCTTTCCTTCCTACATTCCTTCCTTCCTCCCTCCCTCCTTCCTTTCCTTCCTTCTTACTCCCTTCCTTCCCTTCGTCCCTCCTTTCCTTCCTTCCTACCTTCCTTTCCTTCCTTCTTCCTCCCTTCCTTCCCTTCCTCCCTCCTTTCCTTCCTTCTTCCCTCCTTTCCTTCCTCCTTCCCTCCTTTTCTTCCTTCCTTCTTTCCTTCATTCCTTCCTTACTTGAGGTGCAAATGACATAACTAGTAAGGTCTGTTTAAGGGTTAAACTTTCATTTTTGGGGAATGACCAACTCACTGACTGACTGATGTTTGTTTCCTCAGAACGAGTTTTGGAGGACGTACAACGGTAAGAAGCGTAGAGTCACACCCAGAGAAGATCTACTAGCCTTTAACCCTCCTGTTGTGTTCAAGTCAAGGAAGAGAAGGGAGGAAGGGAGTAAAGGAAAGAAGGCAGGGAGGAAGGAAGGAAGGAAGGAAGGAGAGAGAAAGGAAGGAACGACAGAAGGAAGAAAGGGGGATGGAGGAGGGATGGAAGGAAGGGAGGAAAGGAAATAAGGAAGGGAGGAAGGGAGTAAAGGAAAGAAGGCAGGGAGGAAGGAAGGAAGGAAGGAAGGAAGGAAGGAGAGAGAAAGGAAGGAACGACAGAAGGAAGAAAGGGGGATGGAGGAGGGATGGAAGGAAGGGTGGAAAGGAAATAAGGAAGGGAGGAAGGAAGGATGGAGAAAATAAGTAAGGAAGGAAGGAAGGTAGGAGGGAGAGAGGAAGAAAGGAAGGAGGGAGGGAGGAAGGAAGGAAGGAAGGAAGGAGAGAGAAAGGAAGGAACGACAGAAGGAAGAAAGGGGGATGGAGGAGGGATGGAAGGAAGGGAGGAAAGGAAATAAGGAAGGGAGGAAGGAAGGAGAGAGAAAGGAAGGAACGACAGAAGGAAGAAAGGGGGATGGAGGAGGGATGGAAGGAAGGGAGGAAAGGAAATAAGGAAGGGAGGAAGGAAGGATGGAGAAAATAAGTAAGGAAGGAAGGAAGGTAGGAGGGAGAGAGGAAGAAAGGAAGGAGGGAGGGAGGAAGGAAGGAAGGAAGGAAGAAAGGGAGATGGAGGAAGGAAAGAAGGTAGGAAAGAGAGAAGAAGGAAAGAAAGGGAGAAGGAGAGAGGATGGAAGGAAGGAAGGAAGGAAGGAGAGAGAAAGGAAGGAACGACAGAAGGAAGAAAGGGGGATGGAGGAGGGATGGAAGGAAGGGAGGAAAGGAAATAAGGAAGGGAGGAAGGAAGGAGAGAGAAAGGAAGGAACGACAGAAGGAAGAAAGGGGGATGGAGGAGGGATGGAAGGAAGGGAGGAAAGGAAATAAGGAAGGGAGGAAGGAAGGATGGAGAAAATAAGTAAGGAAGGAAGGAAGGTAGGAGGGAGAGAGGAAGAAAGGAAGGAGGGAGGGAGGAAGGAAGGAAGGAAGGAAGAAAGGGAGATGGAGGAAGGAAAGAAGGTAGGAAAGAGAGAAGAAGGAAAGAAAGGGAGAAGGAGAGAGGATGGAAGGAAGGAAGGAAGGAAGGAGAGAGAAAGGAAGGAACGACAGAAGGAAGAAAGGGGGATGGAGGAGGGATGGAAGGAAGGGAGGAAAGGAAATAAGGAAGGGAGGAAGGAAGGATGGAGAAAATAAGTAAGGAAGGAAGGAAGGTAGGAGGGAGAGAGAGAAAGGGAGATGGAGGAAGGAAAGAAGGTAGGAAAGAGAGAAGAAGGAAAGAAAGGGAGAAGGAGAGAGGATGGAAGGAAGGAAGGAGAGAGAAAGGAAGGAACGACAGAAGGAAGAAAGGGGGATGGAGGAGGGATGGAAGGAAGGGAGGAAAGGAAATAAGGAAGGGAGGAAGGAAGGATGGAGAAAATAAGTAAGGAAGGAAGGAAGGTAGGAGGGAGAGAGGAAGAAAGGAAGGAAGGAAGGAAGGAAGAAAGGGAGATGGAGGAAGGAAAGAAGGTAGGAAAGAGAGAAGAAGGAAAGAAAGGGAGAAGGAGAGAGGATGGAAGGAAGGAAGGAAGGAAGGAGAGAGAAAGGAAGAAAGGGGGATGGAGGAGGGATGGAAGGAAGGGAGGAAAGGAAATAAGGAAGGGAGGAAGGAAGGATGGAGAAAATAAGTAAGGAAGGAAGGAAGGTAGGAGGGAGGAAGGAAGGAAGGAAGGAAGAAAGGGAGATGGAGGAAGGAAAGAAGGTAGGAAAGAGAGAAGAAGGAAAGAAAGGGAGAAGGAGAGAGGATGGAAGGAAGGAAGGAAGGAACAGTCAAAAAAGATGAGTCAATTTGAGCCGGGAGCACGACAGGAAGCTTAATGATCAGCATGTTCCAGCTCTGGGTGTTTGACTCTTCGTCCTCCTGCAGTTCCAGACAGCTGTAAGTCGAGTCCCTGCCTGAACGGAGGAAGCTGCGGCAGCCAGGCTTCCACCTACATCTGCTACTGTCCGCCGTCGTTCAGCGGACTCAACTGTGAACTCGGTGAGAACCAGAAGTCATAAAAGTTACCAAGTTTGCTGTTTTAATAATTTCAGTTTAGGTTTAGTGAGTTTAACCCTTAAACAGACGACGTGCACCAGGAGATACAGACTCTTTAACCTTCCTGTTGTCCTCCCGGGTCCTTCCTCTGTCCTTCCTCTGTCCTTCCTTCATCTGTCCTTCCTCTGTCCTTCCTTCCTTCATCCGTCCTTCCTTCCTTCCTTCCTTCCTTCCTTCCTCAGATCTAAGTTCAGCTGTTAGGGTAAATGTTCCCTCCTTCTGTCCTTTCTTCCTTCCTTCATCTGTCCTTCCTTCCTTCCTCCCTCCTTTCCTTCCTTCTTACTCCCTTCCTTCCTCCCTCCTTTCCTTCCTTCTTCCTTCCTTTCCTTCCTACATTCCTTCCTTCCTCCCTCCCTCCTTCCTTTCCTTCCTTCTTACTCCCTTCCTTCCCTTCGTCCCTCCTTTCCTTCCTTCCTACCTTCCTTTCCTTCCTTCTTCCTCCCTTCCTTCCCTTCCTCCCTCCTTTCCTTCCTTCTTCCCTCCTTTCCTTCCTCCTTCCCTCCTTTTCTTCCTTCCTTCTTTCCTTCATTCCTTCCTTACTTGAGGTGCAAATGACATAACTAGTAAGGTCTGTTTAAGGGTTAACCCTTTATTGGGCAAATAATCATATTTGGTAACTTCTGTAAATATCCCAAAATATCCTTCCTTCCTTCCTTCCTTCTTTCCTTCCTTCCTTCCTTACTTCCTTCCTTTCCTTCCTCCCTGCCTTCTTTCTTCCCTTCCTCTTTTCCTTTCTCCCTCCCTCGTTCCTTATTTCCTCCGTCCTTCCTTCCTTTCCTTCCTTCCATCTGTCCTTCCTCCCTCCATCCTTCTCTCCTCCCTTCCTTCTTTCCTTCCTCCATCCTTCCTTCCTTCTTTTCCTTACTTCCATCTGTTCTTCCTCCCTCCCTCCTTCTCTCTTCCCTTCCTTCTTTCCTTCCTCCCTCCCTCCTTCTCTCCTTCCTTCTTTCTTTCCTTCCTCCCTCCCTCCCCCTCTCTTTCTTTCTTCCCCCCTACCTTCCTTCCTTCCTTCTTTCCTCCTTCCTTCCTTCCTTCCTTCCTTCCTTCCTCCCTTCCTTTCAATGAGTGTCCTATAAAGGGTTAACAAGTGATGAAGTAGTTTTAGTTTACTTTTACTTGTGTGTAATGCAGAGTCGTAGACTAAATATCGTTTCCTGCCTGGAACTTCTTCTTCTGCTTTAGAGAAAATCGTTAAATTTAAATGTACGTCCGCTCTGCTGCCCCCTACTGGTACGGAAAGGAAAGGAAAGAAGGAGGGAGGTAGGAGAGGAAGACGGAAGGAAAGGAGGGAGGATAGAAAGAAGGAAGGAAAGCAGGGAGGAAGGAAGGAAGGAAGGAAGGAAGGAAGGAAGGAAGGAAGGGGGAGGGAGGACGGAAGAAAGGGGGTTGGAGGAAGGAAATGAGCAAAGAGAGAGGAAGGAAAGAAGGAAGGGAATACTAAACACTTCTATACTACATACTAAAGGACTAGATAGTAAGCAGAGCATTTACACTGTAGTAAACTACATGATAACCCACAATGCATTTGGTTCCTACCCGAGCTGTTTCCTCAGTTCAGGAAGGAAGGAAGGAAGGAAGGAAGGAAGGAAGGGGGCTGGAGGAAGGAAATGAGGAAAGAGAGAGGAAGGAAAAAAAGAGAGAAGGAGGACTAAAGGAAGGAAGGAAAGAAGGAAGGAAGGAAGGGGGAGGAGGACGGAAGGAAGGGGGAGGAGGACGGAAGGAAGGAAGGAAATGAGGAAAGAGAGAGGAAGGAAAAAAAGAGAGAAGGAGGACTAAAGGAAGGAAGGAAAGAAGGAAGGAAGGAAGGGGGCTGGAGGAAGGAAGGAAGGGGGAGGAGGATGGAAGGAAGGGGGCTGGAGGAAGGAAATGAGGAAAGAGAGAGTAAGGAAAAAAAGAGAGAAGGAGGACTAAAGGAAAGAAGGAAAGAAGGAAGGAAGGAAGGAAAGAAGGAAGGAAGGAACAGTCAAAACAGACGGGGGTCAGTTTGACCCGGGAGGACGACAGGAAGGATAATATGCATTTCGACGCCTTCTGAGTTATTAAAGGGTCATTTAGGGTTAGAGGTTTACTCTGTGGTCCAGTTCTAGTAGGTTCATAAGGTTCTATGAGCTGGGAGCACAGTGTTCTAGTAGGTTCATAAGGTTCTATGAGCTGGGAGCGCAGTGTTCTAGTAGGTTCATAAGGTTCTATGAGCTGGGAGCGCAGTGTTCTAGTAGGTTCATAAGGTTCTATGAGCTGGGGAGCGCAGTGTTCTAGTAGGTTCATAAGGTTCTATGAGCTGGGAGCGCAGTGTTCTAGTAGGTTCATAAGGTTCTATGAGCTGGGAGCGCAGTGTTCTAGTAGGTTCATAAGGTTCTATGAGCTGGGAGCGCAGTGTTCTAGTAGGTTCATAAGGTTCTATGAGCTGGGAGCGCAGTGTTCTAGTAGGTTCATAAGGTTCTATGAGCTGGGAGCGCAGTGTTCTAGTAGGTTCATAAGGTTCTATGAGCTGGGAGCGCAGTGTTCTAGTAGGTTCATAAGGTTCTATGAGCTGGGAGCACAGTGTTCTAGTAGGTTCATAAGGTTCTATGAGCTGGGAGCGCAGTGTTCTAGTAGGTTCATAAGGTTCTATGAGCTGGGAGCAGAGTGTTCTAGTAGGTTCATAAGGTTCTATGAGCTGGGAGCAGAGTGTTCTAGTAGGTTCATAAGGTTCTATGAGCTGGGAGCACAGTGTTCTAGTAGGTTCATGAGGTTCTATGAGCTGGGAGCGCAGTGTTCTAGTAGGTTCATGAGGTTCTATGAGCTGGGAGCAGAGTGTTCTAGTAGGTTCATAAGGTTCTATGAGCTGGGAGCACAGTGTTCTAGTAGGTTCATAAGGTTCTATGAGCTGGGAGCAGAGTGTTCTAGTAGGTTCATAAGGTTCTATGAGCTGGGAGCACAGTGTTCTAGTAGGTTCATAAGGTTCTATGAGCTGGGAGCGCAGTGTTCTAGTAGGTTCATAAGGTTCTATGAGCTGGGAGCACAGTGTTCTAGTAGGTTCATAAGGTTCTATGAGCTGGGAGCACAGTGTTCTAGTAGGTTCATAAGGTTCTATGAGCTGGGAGCGCAGTGTTCTAGTAGGTTCATAAGGTTCTATGAGCTGGGAGCGCAGTGTTCTAGTAGTAAACTGCTCCGATATGAATCATCAAACAATTCAACTTGATATTCTGTTAAAATGAAGAAGTGAAAGGAGATATGTGAGTGTTTGGCCGTGTTTCAGAGGAGCACAGCGTTCCTACGATCTGCCTGCTGGAGAACGGAGGCTGCGAACATTTCTGCAACGAAGACGACGACGGGCAGAAACTCAACTGCTCGTGTGCAGACGGATACTTCCTGGACGTAGACGGGTTGAGCTGCGTGGCTAAAGGTGGGAGGAACGTGACGGGGTTCGGGTTAGAAATGACAAAAACTAGAATAATCAGTCAATATTACGACATTTAGACGGCAATCCCTGAGCCATGAATACATTACAGACTAAACATGAATGGAAGGAGGGAGGGAGGGAGGGAGGGAAGGAAGGGGGGAGGGAAGGAAGAAAGGTGGGAGGGAGGGAGGGAGGGAGGGAAGGAAGAAAGGAGGGAAGAGAGGGAGGGAGGGAAGGAAGGAAGGAAGGAAGAGAGGGAAGGAGGGAGGGAGGGAGGGAGGGAGGGAAGGAAGGAAGGAAGGAAGAGAGGGAGGGAGGGAGGGAGGGAGGGAAGGAAGAAAGGAGGGAAGGAGGGAGGGAGGGAAGGAAGGAAGAAAGGAGGGAGGGAGGGAGGGAAGGAAGGAAGGAAGGAGGGAGGGAGGGAGGGAAGGAAGGAAGGAAGGGGGGAGGGAAGGAAGAAAGGAGGGAAGAGAGGGAGGGAGGGAAGGAAGGAAGGAAGGAAGAGAGGGAGGGAAGGAGAAGGGAGGGAGGGAAGGAAGGAAGGGGGGAGGGAAGGAAGGAAGGAAGGAAGAGAGGGAGGGAGGGAAGGGAGGAAGGAAGAGAGGGAGGGAAGGAAGAAAGGAGGGAAGGAGGGAAGGAAGAGAGGGAGGGAGGGAAGGAAGAGAGGGAGGGAGGGAAGGAAGAAAGGAGGGAAGAGAGGGAGGGAGGGGAGGGAAGGAAGGAAGAGAGGGAGGGAAGGAAGGAAGGGGGGAGGGAAGGAAGGAGGGAGGGAAGGAAGAAAGGAGGGAGGAGGGAAGGAAGGAAGGAAGAAGGGAGGGAGGGAAGGAAGAAGGGAGGGAGGAAGGAAGGAAGGAAGGGGGGAGGGAAGGAAGGAGGGAGGGAAGGAAGAAAGGAGGGAGGGAGGGAGGGAAGGAAGGAAGGAAGGGGGGGAGGGAAGGAAGAAAGGAGGAAGAGAGGGAGGGAGGGAAGGAAGGAAGGAAGGAAGAGAGGGAGGGAAGGAAGAAGGGAGGGAGGGAAGGAAGGAAGGGGGGAGGGAAGGAAGGAAGGAAGGAAGAGAGGGAGGGAGGGAAGGAAGAAAGGAGGGAAGGAGGGAGGGAGGGAAGGAAGGAAGGAAGGGGGGAGGGAAGGAAGAAAGGAGGGAAGAGAGGGAGGGAGGGAGGGAGGAAGGAAGAACGGAGGGAAGGAGGGAAGGAGGGAGGGAGGGAAGGAAGGAAGGAAGGAAGAGAGGGAGGGAGGGAGGGAAGGAAGGAAGGAAGGAAGGAAGGAAGGAAGAGAGGGAAGGAGGGAAGGAAGAAAGGAGGAAGGAAGGAAGGAAGAGAGGGAGGGAGGGAAGGAAGGAAGGAAGAGAGGGAGGGAGGGAAGGAGGGAGGGAGGGAAGGAAGGAAGGAAGAAGGAAGGGGGAGGGAAGGAAGAAAGGAGGGAAGAGAGGGAGGAGGGAAGGAAGGAAGGAAGGAAGGGGAGGGAAGGAAGGAAGGAAGGAAGGAAGAGAGGGAGGGAGGGAAGGAAGGAAGGAAGGAAGAGAGGGAGGGAGGGAGGGAGGGAGGGAAGGAAGGAAGAGAGGGAGGGAGGGAAGGAAGAAAGGAGGGAAGGAGGGAAGGAAGAGAGGGAGGGAGGGAAGGAAGAAAGGAGGGAAGAGAGGGAGGGAGGGAGGGAGGGAAGGAAGAAAGGAGGGAAGAGAGGAGGGGGAGGGAGGAGGGAAGGAAGAAAGGAGGGAAGGAGGGAGGGAGGGAAGGAAGGAAGGAAGGAAGGGGGGAGGGAAGGAAGAAAGGAGGGAAGAAAGGGAGGGAGGGAAGGAAGAGGGGAGGGAGGGAAGGAAGAAAGGAGGGAAGGAGGGAAGGAAGAGAGGGAGGGAGGGAAGGAAGAGAGGGAGGGAGGGAAGGAAGAAAGGAGGGAAGAGAGGGAGGGAGGGAGGGAGGGAAGGAGGGAGGGAGGGAAGGAAGGAAGGAAGGAAGGGGGCGGGAAGGAAGAAAGGAGGGAAGAGGGAGGGAGGGAAGGAAGGAAGGAAGAGAGGGAGGGAGGGAAGGAAGAAAGGAGGGAAGAGAGGAGAGGGAGGGAGGGAGGGAAGGAAGAACGGAGGGAAGGAGGGAGGGAGGGAAGGAAGGAAGGAAGGAGGGAGGGAGGGAGGGAAGGAAGGAAGAGAGGGAGGGAGGGAAGGAAGAAGAAGGAGAGAGAGGGAGGGAGGGAGGAAGGAGGAAGGGGGGGAGGGAAGGAAGGAAGGAAGGGGGGAGGGAAGGAAGGAAGGAAGGAAGGAAGGAAGGAAGGAAGGAAGAGGGGAGGGAAGGAAGGAAGAGAGGAGGGGAGGGAAGGAAGGAAGGGGGGAGGGAAGGAAGGAAGAGAGGGAGGGAGGGAGGGAAGGAAGGAAGGAAGGAATGAAGGAAGGAAGGAAGGAAGAGAGGGAGGGAGGGAGGGAGGGAAGGAAGGAAGGAAGAGAGGGAGGGAGGGAAGGAAGAAAGGAGGGAAGGAGGGAGGGAGGGAAGGAAGGAAGGGGGGAGGGAAGGAAGGAAGGAAGGAAGGGAGGGAGGAAGGAAGGAAGGAAGGAAGAAAGGAGGGAAGGAGGGAGGGAGGGAAGGAAGGAAGGAAGGAAGAAAGGAGGGAAGGAGGGAAGGAAGGGGGGAGGGAAGGAAGGAAGAAAGGAGGGAGGGAAGGAAGGAAGAGAGGGAGGGAGGGAGGGAAGGAAGGAAGGAAGAGAGGGAGGGAGGGAAGGAAGAAAGGCGGGAAGGAGGGAGGGAGGGAAGGAAGGAAGAGAGGAGGGAAGGAGGGAGGGAGGGAAGGAAGGAGAGAGGGAGGGAGGGAGGGAAGGAAGGAAGGAAGAGAGGGAGGGAGGGAAGGAAGAAAGGAGGGAAGGAGGGAGGGAGGGAAGGAAGGAAGAGAGGGAGGGAGGGAGGGAAGGAAGGAAGGAAGAGAGGGAGGGAGGGAAGGAAGAAAGGAGGGAAGGAGGGAGGGAGGGAAGGAAGGAAGGGGGGAGGGAAGGAAGGAAGTAAGGAAGGAAGGAAGGGGGTAGGGAAGGAAGGAAGGAAGGAAGGAGGGAAGGAAGGGGGGAGGGAAGGAAGGAAGAAAGGAGGGAAGGAGGGAGGGAGGGAAGGAAGGAAGAGAGGGAGGGAGGGAGGGAAGGAAGGAAGGAAGAGAGGGAGGGAGGGAAGGAAGAAAGGAGGGAAGGAGGGAGGGAAGGAAGGAAGGAAGGGGGGAGGGAAGGAAGGAAGGAAGGAAGGAAGGAAGGAAGGAAGGGGGGAGGGAAGGAAGGAAGGAAGAGAGGGAGGGAGGGAAGGAAGGAAGGGGGGAGGGAAGGAAGGAAGAGAGGGAGGGAGGGAGGGAGGGAAGGAAGGAAGGAAGGAAGGAAGGAAGGAAGGAAGGGGGGAGGGAAGGAAGGAAGGAAGAGAGGGAGGGAGGGAAGGAAGGAAGGGGGGAGGGAAGGAAGGAAGAGAGGGAGGGAGGGAGGGAGGGAAGGAAGGAAGGAAGGAAGGAAGGAAGGAAGGAGTTATATTGTTGTGTGAGTAATTTAGTGTAATTAATTTTGAGTTAATAACAAATGATGAGTTTAACAGAGAAGGAAGGAAAGGAGGAAGGGAGGGAGGAAGAAGGAAAGGAGGGAGGGAGGAAGGGAAGGAAGAGAGGGAGGAAGGAAGGAAAGGAGGGAGGAAGGAAGGAAAAGAGGAAGGGAGGAAGGTAGGGGGGAGGAAAGAAAGAGAGAAGGAAGGGAGGGAGGGAAGGAAGGAAAGAAGGAAGGAAGGAGGGAAGGAAGGAAGGAATGGATGGAAGTAGGGAAGGAAGGAAGGAGGGAGGGAGGGAAGGAAAGGAGGAAGGAAGGAAGGAAGGAGGGTTGGGGGAAGGAGGGAAGGAAAGGAGGAAGGAAGGTAGGAGTGAGAAAGAGGTTGGGGAAGGAGGGAAGGAAAGGAGGAAGGAAGGTAGGAAGGAGAAAGGAAAAGAGGAAGGGAGGAAGAAGGAAAGGAAGGAGGAAGGAAGGAAAGGAGGGAAGGAAGGAAGGAAGGAGGGTTGTGGGAAGGAGGGAAGGAAAGGAGGAAGGAAGGTAGGAAGGAGAAAGGAAAAGAGGAAGGGAGGAAGAAGGAAAGGAAGGAGGAAGGAAGGAAAGGAGGGAAGGAAGGAAGGAAGGAAATAAGGAAGGAAGGTAGGAGGGAGAAAGGAAAAGAGGAAGGGAGGGAGGAAGGAAAGGAGGGAAGAAGGAAGGAGGGAAGGAAGAAGGAAGGAAAGGGGGGGAGGGAGGAAAGGAAAGGAAAGGAAAAAAGGAAGGTTGGGAGAGGAAAGAAAGAGAAAAGGAAGGGAGGGAGGGAGGGAGAAAAGGAAGGAAGGAAGGAAGGAAGGGAGGAAGGTATGGGGGGGGGAAGAAAGAGAGGAGGAAGGGAGGGAGGAAAGGAAGGAAGGAAGGAAGGAAGGAAGGAATGGATGGAAGTAGGGAAGGAAGGAAGGAGGGAGGGAGGGAAGGAAAGGAGGAAGGAAGGAAGGAAGGAGGATTGGGGGGAGGAAGGTTGGGGGAAGGAGGGAAGGAAAGGAGGAAAGAAGGTAGGAGGGAGAAAGGAAAAGAGGAAGGGAGGAAGGAAGGGAGGGAAAGGAGGAAGGAAGGTAGGAGGGAGAAAGGAGAAGAGGAAGGGAGGAAGGAAGGAAGGAAGGAGGGAAGGAAAGGAGGAAAGAAGGTAGGAAGGAGAAAGGAGAAGAGGAAGGGAGGAAGGAAGGGAGGAAGGAAGAGAGGAAGGAAGGAAAAGAGGAAGGGAGGAAGGTGGGGGAGAGGAAAGAAAGAGAAAAGGAAGGAAGGGAGGAAGGAAAGGAAGGAAAGAAGGAAGGAAGGAAGGAAGGAAGGAAGGAAAAGAGGAAGGGAGGAAGGTGGGGGAGAGGAAAGAAAGAGAAAAGGAAGGAAGGAAGGAAGGAAGGAAGGAAGGAAGAAGGAAGACTTTAAAGACGTTAAATAAAGTGAAGCTTGATGTTTTGCTGTTTCAGAGTCGATAGCGTGCGGCATGGTGCCCGTCCTGCAGGGAGAAGATAAAGCCAAGCAGCTCAACCCTCGAGCTCGAATAGTCGGCGGCACAGAGTGTCCCAAAGGTGAATGCCCCTGGCAGGTAAACACACACCGCCGGAGCTACCTTTAACCCTCCTGTTGTCCTCGAGTCAAGGAAAGGAAGGAAGGAAGGATGGAAGGGAGGGAGGGAGGGAGGAAGGGAGGAAGGAAGGGAAGGTAAAGTTAAAGGGAGATCATTAACTCACCGCACACACATGGCCGTAGCTATTGCTGTTGTCCTCGAGTCAAGGAAGGAAGGGAGGAGAGAGGGAGGGAATGAGGGAGGAAGGCTGGAGGAAGGGAGGAGGGATGGAAGGAAAGAAGGAGGGAGAGAGGGAGAAAGGAAATGAGGAAGGAAAGAAGGTGAATGCCCCTGGCAGGTAAACACACACGGCTGGAGCTACCTTTAACCCTCCTGTTGTCCTCGAGTCAAGGAAGGAAGGAGGAAGGATGGAAGGGAGGAAAGGAGGGAGGGAGGATGGAAGGAAGGGAGGGGGGGAGGAAGGAAGGGAGGATGGAAGGGAGGAAGAAGGAAGGGAGGGAGGGAGGGAGGGAGGGAGTAAAGAAGGAAGGAAATGAGGGAGGAAGGCTGGAGGAGGGAGGGAGGGAGGAAGGAAGGGAGGAAGAAAGAAAGAAGGATGGAGGAGGGTGGGAGGGAGGAAGGAAGGACAAAAGGAAAGAAGGAAGGGAGGGAGGGAGGGAAGGAGGAAGGAAGGAAGGAAGGAAGGAAGGAAGAGCCTCCGATTCATTATTAACTCACCGCACACACACGGCCGTAGCTACCTTTAACCCTCCTGTTGTCCTCGAGTCAAGGAAGGAAGGGAGGGAGGAAGGTAGGGAGGGAGGGAGGATGGAAGGGAGAAAGAAGGAAGGAAGGGAGGAAGAAAGAAAGAAGGAAGTAAGGAAGAAGGAACAATATGAGGGAGGAAGGATGGAGGAAAGAAGGAACAAAGGAAGGAAAGTAGGAGGGAAGGAGGAAACAAGGAAAGAGGGAGGGAGAAAGAAAAAGAGGAAGGAAGGAAAGAAGGAAAGAGGAAAGAAGGAAGGGAAAGAAAGAAGGAGGGAGGGAGGGAGAAAGAAAAAGAGGAAGGAAGGAAAGAAGGAAAGAGGAAAGAAGGAAGGGAAAGAAAGAAGGAAGGAGGGAGGGAGAAAGAAAAAGAGGAAGGAAGGAAAGAAGGAAAGAGGAAAGAAGGAAGGGAAGGAAAGAAGGAGGGAGGGAGGTAGAAAGAAAAAGAGGAAGAGAGGAAGGAAGGAAAGAGGAAAGAAGGAAGGGAAGGAAAGAAGGAGGGAGGGAGGGAGAAAGAAAAAGAGGAAGGAAGGAAAGAAGGAAAGAGGAAAGAAGGAAGGGAAGGAAAGAAGGAGGGAGGGAGGTAGAAAGAAAAAGAGGAAGAGAGGAAGGAAAGAAGGACAGAGGAAAGAAGCAAGGGAAGGAAAGAAGGAGGGAGGGAGGTAGAAAGAAAAAGAGGAAGAGAGGAAGGAAAGAAGGAAAGAGGAAAGAAGGAAGGGAAGGAAAGAAGGAAGGAGGGAGGAGAAAGAAAAAGAGGAAGGAAGGAAAGAAGGAAAGAGGAAAGAAGGAAGGGAAGGAAAGAAGGAGGGAGGGAGGGAGAAAGAAAAAGAGGAAGGAAGGAAAGAGGAAAGAAGGAAGGGAAGGAAAGAAGGAGGGAGGGACGTAGAAAGAAAAAGAGGAAGAGAGGAAGGAAAGAAGGAAAGGAGGAAAGAAGGAAGGGAAGGAAAGAAGGAGGGAGGGAGGGAGAAAGAAAAAGAGGAAGGAAGGAAAGAAGGAAAGAGGAAAGAAGGAAGGGAAGGAAAGAAGGAGGGAGGGACGTAGAAAGAAAAAGAGGAAGAGAGGAAGGAAAGAAGGACAGAGGAAAGAAGCAAGGGAAGGAAAGAAGGAGGGAGGGAGGGAGAAAGAAAAAGAGGAAGGAAGGAAAGAAGGACAGAGGAAAGAAGCAAGGGAAGGAAAGAAGGAGGGAGGGAGGGAGAAAGAAAAAGAGGAAGGAAGGAAAGAAGGAAAGAGGAAAGAAGGAAGGGAAGGAAAGAAGGAAGGAGGGAGGGAGAAAGAAAAAGAGGAAGGAAGGAAAGAAGGAAAGAGGAAAGAAGGAAGGGAAGGAAAGAAGGAGGGAGGGAGGTAGAAAGAAAAAGAGGAAGGAAGGAAAGAAGGAAAGAGGAAAGAAGGAAGGGAAGGAAAGAAGGAGGGAGGGAGGTAGAAAGAAAAAGAGGAAGAGAGGAAGGAAAGAAGGAAAGAGGAAAGAAGGAAGGGAAGGAAAGAAGGAAGGAGGGAGGGAGAAAGAAAAAGAGGAAGGAAGGAAAGAAGGGAGGGAAGGAAAGAAGGAGGAGGGAGGGAGAAAGAAAAAGAGGAAGGAAGGAAAGAAGGAAAGAGGAAAGAAGGAAGGGAAGGAAAGAAGGAGGGAGGGACGTAGAAAGAAAAAGAGGAAGAGAGGAAGGAAAGAAGGACAGAGGAAAGAAGCAAGGGAAGGAAAGAAGGAGGGAGGGACGTAGAAAGAAAAAGAGG
>NC_070601.1:1055087-1108744 GCF_027409825.1 Scomber japonicus | reverse complement strand
AAGGAAGGAAGGAAGGAAAGTAGTAAGGAGGGAGGGAGGGAGGAAGGAAGGAAAGTAGTAAGGAGGGTGGAGAGAAGGAAGGAAGGAGTAAGGAGGGAGGGAGGAAAGGAGGAAGGAAGGAAGGAAGGAAGGAAAGTAGTAAGGAGGGTGGAGAGAAGGAAGGAAGGAGTAAGGAGGGAGGGAGGGAGGGAGGGAGGAAAGGAGAAAGGAAGGAAGGAAAGTAGTAAGGAGGGAGGGAGGGAGGGAGGGACGGTGGAGAGAAGGAAGGAAGGAGTAAGGAGGGAGGGAGGGAGGGAGGAAAGGAGAAAGGAAGGAAGGAAAGTAGTGAGGAGGGAGGGAGGGAGGGTGGAGAGAAGGAAGGAAGGAGTAAGGAGGGAGGGAGGGAGGGAGGAAAGGAGAAAGGAAGGAAGGAAAGTAGTGAGGAGGGAGGGAGGGAGGGAGGGACGGTGGAGAGAAGGAAGGAAGGAGTAAGGAGGGAGGGAGGGAGGGAGGAAAGGAGAAGGAAGGAAGGAAAGTAGTAAGGAGGGAGGGAGGGAGGAAGGAAGGAAAGTAGTAAAGAGGGTGGAGAGAAGGAAGGAAGGAGTAAGGAGGGAGGGAGGAAAGGAGGAAGGAAGGAAGGAAGGAAGGAAAGTAGTAAGGAGGGTGGAGAGAAGGAAGGAAGGAGTAAGGAGGGAGGGAGGGAGGAAAGGAGAAAGGAAGGAAGGAAAGTAGTGAGGAGGGAGGGAGGGAGGGAGGGTGGAGAGAAGGAAGGAAGGAGTAAGGAGGGAGGGAAGGATGGAGGAAGGAAGGAAGAAAGGAAGGAAGGAAAGTAGTAAGGAGGGTGGAGAGAAGGAAGGAAGGAGTAAGGAGGGAGGGAGGGAGGGAGGGAGGGAGGAAAGGAGAAAGGAAGGAAGGAAAGTAGTGAGGAGGGAGGGAGGGAGGGAGGGAGGGAGGGTGGAGAGAAGGAAGGAAGGAGTAAGGAGGGAGGGAGGGATGGAGGAAGGAAGGAAGGAAGGAAAGTAGTAAGGAGGGTGGAGAGAAGGAAGGAAGGAGTAAGGAGGGAGGAAAGGAGAAGGAAGGAAAGAACGAAGGAAGGAAAGTAGTAAGGAGGGAGGGAGGGAGGGAGGGAAGGAGGAAGGAAGGAAGGAAGGAAGATGAAGGAGGAGGGAAAAGAAAGAAGGGTGGAAGGAAGGAAGGAAGGAAGGAAGGAAAGTAGTAAGGAGGGAGGGCGGGAGGGAGGAAGGAAAGTAGTAAGGAGGGAGGGAGGGATGGAGGAAGGAAAGAAGGAAGGAAGAAATAAAGGAGTAAGGAGGGAGGGAGGGAGGGAGGGAGGGAGGAAAGGAGGAAGGAAGGAAAGAGGAAGGAATTTAGGAGAGAGGAGGAAGGAAAGTAGTAAGGAGGAGGGAGGGAGGGAGGGACGGTGGAGAGAAGGAAGGAAGGAGTAAGGAGGGAGGGAGGGAGGGAGGAAGGAGAAGGAAGGAAGGAAAGTAGTAAGGAGGGAGGGAGGGAGGGAGGGATGGTGGAGAGAAGGAAGGAAGGAGTAAGGAGGGAGGGAGGGAGGAAGGAGAAGGAAGGAGGAAAGTAGTAAGGAGGGAGGGAGGGAGGGAGGGACGGTGGAGAGAAGGAAGGAAGGAGTAAGGAGGGAGGGAGGGAGGGAGGAAGGAGAAGGAAGGAAGGAAAGTAGTAAGGAGGGAGGGAGGGAGGGAGGGATGGTGGAGAGAAGGAAGGAAGGAGTAAGGAGTAAGGAGGGAGGGAGGGAGGAAGGAGAAGGAAGGAAGGAAAGTAGTAAGGAGGGAGGGAGGGAGGGAGGGATGGTGGAGAGAAGGAAGGAAGGAGTAAGGAGGGAGGGAGGAGGAAAGGAGAAGGAAGGAAGGAAAGTAGTAAGGAGGAGGGAGGGAGAGGTGGGGCGGGGAGGGGGGTGTTGGAGAGAGGGAGGGATTGGTGGAGAGAAGGAAGGAGGAGTAAGGAGGGAGGAGGGAGGAAAGGAGAAAGGAAGGAAGGAAGGAAAGTAGTAAGGAGGGAGGGAGGGAGGGAGGGGATGGTGGAGAGAAGGAAGGAAGGAGTAAGGAGGGAGGGAGGGAGGAAAGGAGAAAGGAAGGAAGAAGGAAGGAAGGAAAGTAGTAAGGAGGGAGGGAGGGAGGGAGGGAGGAAGGGAGAAGGAAGGAAGGAAAGTAGTAAGGAAGGAGGGAGGGTGGGAGGGATGGTGGAGAGAAGGAAGGAAGGAGTAAGGAGGGAGGGAGGGAGGGAGGAAAGGAGAAAGGAAGGAAGGAAAGTAGTGAGGAGGGAGGGAGGGAGGGTGGAGAGAAGGAAGGAAGGAGTAAGGAGGGAGGGAGGGAGGGAGGAAAGGAGAAAGGAAGGAAGGAAAGTAGTGAGGAGGGAGGGAGGGAGGGAGGGATGGTGGAGAGAAGGAAGGAAGGAGTAAGGAGGGAGGGAGGGAGGGAGGAAAGGAGAAGGAAGGAAGGAAAGTAGTAAGAGGGAGGGAGGGAGGGAGGGATGGTGGAGAGAAGGAAGGAAGGAGTAGGGAGGGAGGGAGGGAGGGATGGTGGAGAGAAGGAAGGAAGGAGTAAGGAGGGAGGGAGGAGGAAAGGAGAAGGAAGGAAGGAAAGTAGTAAGGAGGGAGGGAGGGAGGGAGGGATGGTGGAGAGAAGGAAGGAAGGAGTAAGGAGGGAGGAGGGAGGAAAGGAGAAGGAAGGAAGGAAAGTAGTAAGGAGGGAGGGAGGGAGGGAGGGAGGGAGGGATGGTGGAGAGAAGGAAGGAAGGAGTAAGGAGGGAGGGAGGGAGGAAAGGAGAAGGAAGGAAAGAAGGAAGGAAGGAAAGTAGTAAGGAGGGAGGGAGGGAGGGAGGGATGGTGGAGAGAAGGAAGGAAGGAGTAAGGAGGGAGGGAGGGAGGAAAGGAGAAAGGAAGGAAAGAAGGAAGGAAGGAAAGTAGTAAGGAGGGAGGGAGGGAGGGAGGGAGGAAGGAAGGAAGAAAGGAAAGAAGGAAGGAAGGAAAGTAGTAAGGAGGGAGGGAGGGAGGGAGGGATGGTGGAGAGAAGGAAGGAAGGAGTAAGGAGGGAGGGAGGGAGGAAAGGAGAAAGGAAGGAAAGAAGGAAGGAAGGAAAGTAGTAAGGAGTGAGGAGGGAGGGAGGGAGGGAGGGAGGGAGGGAGGGAGGGAAGGAGGGAGGGAGGAAGGAAGGAAGAAAGGAAAGATGGAAGGATATAACACCTGGATGTTCCCTCCAGGTGAGTTCAACACGGAGGAGGACGAGGGCACGGAGCAGTACCTGCAGGTGGAGCAGATCATCATGCACCCGGACTACGTGAAGGCCACCGCCGACAACGACATCGCCCTCCTGCGTCTGGCGTCGCCCGTCGTCTACACGCCGTACGCCGTCCCCGTCTGCCTGCCGACGCGGCCGCTGGCGGTGCACCACCTGTGGGCCGTCAGCCTGCACACGGTGAGCGGGTGGGGGAGGCGGGCGGAGAACGGACCCACCTCCAACGTGCTGCGGCGGCTGAAGATCCCTCGCATCCGGACGCAGGAGTGCGTGGAGAAGAGCGGCGTGGCGATCACCGAGAACATGTTCTGCGCCGGCTACATCGAAGGCCGGGAGGACTCGTGCAAAGGCGACAGCGGCGGGCCGTTGGTGACGCTGTACAAGGAGACGTCGTTCCTGTTGGGGATCGTCAGCTGGGGGAAAGGTTGCGCCCGGCCGGGGAACTACGGCATCTACACCCGAGTGTCCAACTACCTGGAGTGGATCCACAACCGGACGGCGACGGCAGGACCGCCGGCGAACAGCACCGACGCCTTACTGCACAACCTGACCACCTGAGGGAAGGAAGGAAGGAAGGAAGGAAAGGAGGGAGGAAGGAGGGAGGAAGGAGTGGATCCACAACCTGACCACCTGAGGGCAGCACTGCTGCTTTAATCTCTCCTTCTATCGTTCCTTCTATCCTTCTATCCTTCCTAACCTCCTTCTATCCTTCCTAACCTCCTTCTATCATTCCTAACTTCCTTATTATTTGTTTGTTCTGCTGCTTTAATCTCTCCTAGATATCCTTCCTAACCTCCTTCCTAACCTCCTTTCTAACCTCCTTATCTCCTTCCTAACCTCCTTTCTAACCTCCTTATCTCCTTCCTAACCTCCTTCTATCCTTCCTAACCTTCTTCTGTCCTTCCTAACCTCCTTCTATCCTTCCTAACCGCCTTCTATCCTTCCTAACCTCCTTCTGTCCTTCCTTACGTCCTTCTATCCTTCCAACCTCCTTCTATCCTTCCTAACCTCCTGCTGTTTGTTCTGCTGCTTTAATCCCTCCTAGATATCCTTCCTTCTGTCCTTCCTAACCTCCTTCTGTCCTTCCTAACCTCCTTCTATCCTTCCTAACCTCCTTCCATCTTTCCCGGAGAACGGAGAACATGTTCTGCGCCGGCTACATCGAAGGCCGGGAGGACTCGTGCAAAGGCGACAGCGGCGGGCCGTTGGTGACGCTGTACAAGGAGACGTCGTTCCTGTTGGGGATCGTCAGCTGGGGGAAAGGTTGCGCCCGGCCGGGGAACTACGGCATCTACACCCGAGTGTCCAACTACCTGGAGTGGATCCACAACCGGACGGCGACGGCAGGACCGCCGGCGAACAGCACCGACGCCTTACTGCACAACCTGACCACCTGAGGGAAGGAAGGAAGGAAGGAAGGAAAGGAGGGAGGAAGGAAGGAAGGAGTGGATCCACAACCTGACCACCTGAGGGAAGGAAGGAAGGAAGGAAGGAAGGAGGGAGGAAGGAGTGGATCCACAACCGGACGGCGACGGCAGGACCGCCGGCGAACAGCACCGACGCCTTACTGCACAACCTGACCACCTGAGGGAAGGAAGGAAGGAATGAAGGAAAGGAGGGAGGAAGGAAGGAAGGAGTGGATCCACAACCTGACCACCTGAGGGAAGGAAGGAAGGAAGGAATGAAGGAAAGGAGGGAGGAAGGAAGGAAGGAGTGGATCCACAACCTGACCACCTGAGGGAAGGAAGGAAGGAAGGAAGGAAGGAAGGAGGAAGGAAGGAAGGAAGGAGTGGATCACAACCTGACCACCTGAGGGAAGGAAGGAAGGAAGGAAGGAAAGGAGGGAGGAAGGAGGGAGGAAGGAGTGGATCCACAACCTGACCACCTGAGGGAAGGAAGGAAGGAAGGAAGGAAGGAAGGAGGGAGGAAGGAAGGAAGGAGTGGATCCACAACCTGACCACCTGAGGGAAGGAAGGAAGGAAGGAAGGAAAGGAGGGAGGAAGGAAAGGAAGGAGGAAGGAAGGAGTGGATCCACAACCTGACCACCTGAGGGAAGGAAGGAAGGAAGGAAGGAAGGAAGGAAGGAAGGAAGGAAAGGAGGGAGGAAGGAAAGGAAGGAGGAAGGAAGGAGTGGATCCACAACCTGACCACCTGAGGGCAGCACTGCTCCGATGTTTCACCTCCTGCTGTTTGTTCTGCTGCTTTAATCTCTCCTTCTATCCTTCCTTATCTCCTTCTATCCTTCCTAACCTCCTTCTATCCTTCCTAACCTCCTTCGTATCCTTCCTAACCTCCTTCTATCCCTCCTAATCCTGAGGTTTTGTACCTGCTCCACTTTTTACTGGAGAGCAGCTGTTGATTTTTACAGTGTAATGTGCTTTTTCGACCACTAGGTGGCACAAAAAAAGCAAATATATACGAATGAGGACAACAGGTGACGCAGGAGGTTAACAGTCGCTTTTGCTTTATGGGAAATAATTTATATGTAAATCTAAAGAAATGCTTCAACTACTAAATGTGCAGATTTTGTTTCGCGTCTTTACTTTTAATGATCAACACGTTAAAACCTGAATGACTCGATATATAACTAATTGGCCCCGTCTGTTTCAGACAGATCTTTAACCCTCCTGTTGTCCTCGAGTCAAGGAAGGAAAGGAGGGAGTAAGAAGGAAGGAGAGAGGGAGGGAGGGAGGGAGGAAGGAAGAAGGAAGGAAGGAAAGGAGGGAAGGAAGGAGGGAGGGAGGAAGGAAAGGAGGGAAGGAAGGAAGAAGAAAGGAAAGGAGGGAGGGGGGAGGGAGGGAGGGAGGGAGGGAGGGAGGAAGGAAGGAAGGAGGGAGGAAATAAGGAAGGAAGGGAGGAGGAAGGAGGGAGGAAGGAAGGAAAGGAGGAAGGAAGGAGAGAGGGAAGGAGGGAGGGAGGAAGGAAAGGAGGGACAGAAGGAAGAAGAAAGGAAAGGAGGGAGGAAGAAGGAAGGAGGGAGGGAGGGAGGAAGGAAGAAGGAAGGAAGGAAAGGAGGGACAGAAGGAAGAAGAAAGGAAAGGAGGGAGGAAGAAGGAAGGAGAGAGGGAAGGAGGGAGGGAGGAAGGAAAGGAGGGACAGAAGGAAGAAGAAAGGAAAGGAGGGAGGAAGAAGGAAGGAGGGAGGGAGGGAGGAAGGAAGAAGGAAGGAAGGAAAGGAGGGACAGAAGGAAGAAGAAAGGAAAGGAGGGAGGAAGAAGGAAGGAGAGAGGGAAGGAGGGAGGGAGGAAGGAAAGGAGGGACAGAAGGAAGAAGAAAGGAAAGGAGGGAGGAAGAAGGAAGGAGATATATAATTAATATTTTTGTAAATTTGAAATAAACGATCGTCGTGTTCTGACGTTAAAACTTTGATGAATCGGTTCATTTATTTTACTGTTGAATGTGAAACATGTGCTGCTTTGTTCTTTGTGTTCGTAAAGTCAATATTTTCCAAATGATTCACAGATAAAGTGTGTGTGTGTGTGTGTGTGTGTGTGTGTGTGTGTGTGTGTGTGTGTGTGTGTGTGTGTGTTGTATGATTCATGCAGGTTCCTACAGTTCATATTGACTCTGTGTGTATAAAAACAGATGAAGGATTTAACCCTCCTGTCAAGGAAGGAAGGGAGGGAAGGAAGGAGGGGGGAGGGGTGGAAAGGAGGAAGGAAGGAAGGAAGGAAGGAAGGAAAGGAGTAAGGACGAAGAGAGGAAGAGAGGAAGGAATTTAAGAGAGAAGGGAAGGAAGAAGGAAGGAAGGAAAGAAAGGAGTAAGGACGAAGAGAGGAAGGAATTTAGGAGAGAAGGAAAGGAAGAAGGAAGGAAGGAAAGAAAGGAGTAAGGACGAAGAGAGGAAGAGAGGAAGGAATTTAGGAGAGAAGGAAAGGAAGAAGGAAGGAAGGAAGGAAGAAAGGGGGGAAAGAAAGGAGTAAGCAGGGAGGAAAGAAAGAAAGAAAGGAGGAAGGAAAGAAGCAAGGAAGGATGGGAGGAGGAGGGAGCACAGAAAGAGGGGAGGAGGGGAAGAAGGAAGGAAAGAAGGAACAGTGAAAAGAGAGACGGGGTCAATTTGACTCGGGAGGACGACAACAAAAACAGATGAAGGATTTAAAGAGAATCTGACAGCCGAGGAATGTTTGACGTCTTCTCGTTTGTTTACTGATCTGATTAAATTTGGGTGTTTTCTGACCCCTGGAGGTCAAAGGTCAGAGGTCAGGGGGCGTGGCCTCTCCTCTCCTCTCCTACAAACGCTGCAGGTTCAGCTTATTTTGGGTTTTTGGGTCGACATGCTGCTGACGAGCTGCTGGATCCTTCTCTCTGCAGTCGCTGCTGCAGCAGGTCAGTTTATTCTCATCATTGCAGTTAGCATGTCAGTGAGCTACATACAATAAGTTATGGATGTGTCCTAATGAGAGCATTTTATCTCTTTACATACTGTTCATATCCTGACTCAGAATTAGTCTTTACACCAGTTCACATTCATAAACTCACCATCAGTCATTAATGAATCCTTCTGTTTGATGAATCTTATGGAAAAAAGACTTTCACAATCACTACTTTATGGTTCAACATGACTGAATGCTGGTTTTTAAATAAAAACTCAGCAAATTTGTACATTTGCAAACATAAATATTTGTAAAAACTAGATACTGAACATCCTAACCTTCCAATTAAACAATAAATAATAAATAATCTATCTTATTAACTGTTAAATCTTTGATGAATCTTATGGAAAGAAGACTTTCACAATCACTACTTTATGGTTCAAGAACATTTGAACATGGTTGAATGTTGTCTGTATCTTATCCTTTACTGTAACTTATTGTATAATTGCTGCTAACATTGTGCCTTTTTTATATGTTTTTATATTTTAAGCTGTTGTTTGTTTCTATGGTATGTCTGTGTGTCTTTTAATGTGAGAACTAAGGGTGGAAATTAGCCTTGAGCTAAACCCGGTATATTTACAGGACGTCATTGCACCATTAATATGCATTGTCCTCTGCAAATAAACGATATAACAATAATAATATAATAATAATGCTGGGTTTTTAAAAATAAAAACAGGTCAAATTTGTACATTTGCAAACATAAAAATGTGTATCAGACGCACTAAAATGTAAAAAAAGATAAATTTATTTCCATAGTGTTACACTGTGGGTCACATTAGGAAACCTCTGACTGAAATGTGTACTTAGTGTTTTTACAGCTCTAAAATGTGACCCTGAACAGCATTTCAAGGGTTAAACATGTTTCTTCACGCAGCGTCTCTGATGTTTTAACTATTAATCAGATAAAGTCCGTTCATTGTTTTACATCCTGTTAATCCTCACATACTGTTCACACTTCCTGAACTTCTAACGTGAGCCAGAAAATACAAACATGGAGATATTTCAGCTTCTTTAAAACATTTTTGTGTTTGACCCACGTTTATTAAAAAGATTAATTCTTCATATTTGTGTAAAAACTGGAAACTGAACATCCTAAACTCCCAATTAAACAATAAATAATAAATAATGTAGCTTGTTAACGGTTTTTGCATTGATTCAGTTTTCTGTTCAACTGAGATTTGATCTGAATTCATGTTTTACATTTAATCTGTGTGTGTTACTGTGTGTGTGTGTGTGTGTGTGTGTGTGTTACTGTGTGTGTGCGTTACCATGTGAGGTTTTACTCTCTGTCAGCTGATTCTGTTCTAAAGATATGAACCGTCTAATATGTGACAACGTTCTCATCATTGGGTTGGTAGTAAGACATCATGGAGGTTGGTAGTAAGACACTATGGAGGTCGGTAGTAAGACACTATGGAGGTCGGTATTGAGACACTATGGAGGTTGGTAGTAAGACACTATGGAGGTTGGTAGTAAGACACTATGGAGGTTGGTAGTGAGACATCATGGAGGTTGGTAGTAAGACATCATGGAGGTTGGTAGTAAGACACCATGGAGGTTGGTAGTAAGACACTATGGAGGTTGGTAGTAAGACACTATGGAGGTTGGTATTGAGACACTATGGAGGTTGGTAGTAAGACACTATGGAGGTTGGTAGTAAGACACTATGGAGGTTGGTAGTAAGACACTATGGAGGTTGGTAGTAAGACACTATGGAGGTTGGTATTGAGACACTATGGAGGTTGGTATTGAGACACTATGGAGGTTGGTAGTAAGACACTATGGAGGTTGGTAGTAAGACACCATGGAGGTTGGTAGTAAGACACTATGGAGGTTGGTAGTAAGACACTATGGAGGTTGGTATTGAGACACTATGGAGGTTGGTAGTAAGACACTATGGAGGTTGGTAGTAAGACACTATGGAGGTTGGTAGTAAGACACTATGGAGGTTGGTAGTAAGACACTATGGAGGTTGGTAATAAGACACTATGGAGGTTGGTATTGAGACACTATGGAGGTTGGTAGTAAGACACTATGGAGGTTGGTAGTAAGACACCATGGAGGTTGGTAGTAAGACACTATGGAGGTTGGTAGTAAGACACTATGGAGGTTGGTATTGAGACACTATGGAGGTTGGTAGTAAGACACTATGGAGGTTGGTAGTAAGACACTATGGAGGTTGGTAGTAAGACACTATGGAGGTTGGTAGTAAGACACTATGGAGGTTGGTAGTGAGTTGAGTGTTATCAATAAGCTCAGTGTGAACACATGTTGATGATATATTGTGCTGTGTCAGTGTTTGTGGAGGAGCGTGATGCCAACGCTGTGCTGCAGAGACGGAGGAGAGCTAACAGCGGCTTCCTGGAGGAGCTGAAACAAGGAAACCTGGAGAGAGAATGCATCGAAGAGATCTGCGACTACGAGGAGGCGCGAGAAGTGTTCGAGGACGACGCCAAGACGGTCAGCTGGGTCGGGGTTAGGGTTAGAGGTCAATGCTAAATATAAGCACTTCTTTGTGCCGTATCTGGGGGGTTTGGGTCACAGATGATCTAAAACTTCTTTTTTACTTAATTTAGATCTTTTCAATCTTATCGTCACATTTTTTAAGTTCTGAGTTATTTAGATGTACAAACTGTTATTGTATCTGTAAACCGACATGCATGGGATGGCGGAGGCCCGTTCACCGCAGCTTGCAGTTTTAATTATTATTATTATAAATGATGAAACTATTATTTACATTTGTTGTTTGTGACTTCAGAGGCAGTTCTGGCTGACGTATGAACGTGAGTTGAACCTACATTTATTATTTTATATTAAAACATTCTCTTTTTTTTGGGTATTTTTTGGGGCTTTTTGCCTTTAATGTAGAGGTTAGTAGAGAGAGACAGGAAACGGGAGGCAGGGGGGGGGGGGGCAATGACACACAGGATAAGACCTCTCTGTGCGGGATTTGAACCGGGGTCGCCTGCAGTGAGCTTTAAAACATTCTACCTGTGATTAGTTTATTGATTTATCTCCTCATTCTTCTGTTGTACTTTACTGTAGTACAGTTTGAGGTACTAGTACTTTACTGCAGTACAGTTTGAGGTGCTAGTACTTTACTGTAGTACAGTTTGAGGTACTTGTACTTTACTGTAGTACAGTTAGAGGTACTAGTACTTTACTGCAGTACAGTTAGAGGTACTTGTACTTTACTGCAGTACAGTTTGAGGTACTTGTACTTTACTGCAGTACAGTTTGAGGTACTAGTACTTTACTGTAGTACAGTTAGAGGTACTTATACTTTACTGTAGTACAGTTTGAGGTACTTGTACTTTACTGCAGTACAGTTTGAGGTACTAGTACTTTACTGCAGTACAGTTTGAGGTACTAGTACTTTACTGTAGTACAGTTTGAGGTACTTGTACTTTACTGCAGTACAGTTTGAGGTACTTGTACTTTACTGCAGTACAGTTTGAGGTACTTGTACTTTACTGTAGTACAGTTAGAGGTACTTGTACTTTACTGTAGTACAGTTTGAGGTACTTGTACTTTACTGCAGTACAGTTTGAGGTACTTGTACTTTACTGTAGTACAGTTTGAGGTACTTGTACTTTACTGCAGTACAGTTTGAGGTACTAGTACTTTACTGTAGTACAGTCTGAGGTACTTTCTACTCCACTCCATTTATTTTACAGCTTTAGTTACTTTTCAGATAAAGATTTGACACAATGGATAATATAACAAGCTTTTAAAATACAACACATTGTGCACTTTTACTGCAGTAAATGATGTGAGTACTTTCCCTCCACACTGACCGAGTATAATTGTCAGGTCGCGACCCCTGCCTGGTGAACCCGTGTCTCAACAACGGGACGTGTATCTATGTCGGGAACACGTACGACTGTCAGTGTGCTGAAGGATACGAAGGACGATACTGTCAGACGGGTAAAATGGATTTAATCACATGAAGAAGAGACTGTTAATATTAATGTTCATATATTGTTTTGTACTAATGTATCTTCATCTCCTCAGTGTTTGAAGACTCTTTGAAGTGTCTCTTCCAGAACGGACAGTGTCAACATTTCTGTGATGGTTCTGGAGAAAGACGTAAATGTTCCTGCGCTGACGGATACGTGCTGGGAGAGAACGGACGAGACTGCGTCGCTCAAGGTGTGAAAACAAGCCGCCTGCAAACACGTACCAGCTCCAAATGTTAATACAACTTCTACATGTGTGTTAACTTGTGTGTGTTTGTGTGTATCAGTGGAGTTTCCGTGTGGTCAGCTTCAGCCGCAGGATTCAGTCAATCAGACTGTTGTGAGTCAAACCAGGCTGGTGGGAGCCAATCATTGCCGCCAAGGAGACTGTCCCTGGCAGGTAAACTCATCCAAGCCGAGCCCAGTTCATTTTTCTCCTGTATTAGCTGAATTAAACCTTTGGGGGTAAATTGAACCATTGACTAAACTTGTCCCCACAGTAGCTCAGATCAGCTTTATGACACATAGGGGAGAACGAGGGTTGGTAGTCACACTTTTTACTTTCCTTTGAATTCTGTTCTAAAGATTTGAACCGTCTAATATGTGACATCGTCCTCATCGTTGGGTTGGTAGTAAGACACTATGGAGGTTGGTAGTAAGACATCATGGAGGTTGGTAGTAAGACACTATGGAGGTTGGTAGTAAGACACTATGGAGGTTGGTAGTAAGACACCGTGGAGGTTGGTAGTAAGACACTATGGAGGTTGGTAGTAAGACACCGTGGAGGTTGGTAGTAAGACACCATGGAGGTTGGTATTGAGACACCATGGAGGTTGGTAGTAAGACACTATGGAGGTTGGTAGTAAGACACTATGGAGGTTGGTAGTAAGACACTATGGAGGTTGGTAGTAAGACACTATGGAGGTTGGTAGTAAGACACCGTGGAGGTTGGTAGTAAGACACTATGGAGGTTGGTAGTAAGACACTATGGAGGTTGGTAGTAAGACACTATGGAGGTTGGTAGTAAGACACTATGGAGGTTGGTAGTAAGACACTATGGAGGTTGGTAGTAAGACACCGTGGAGGTTGGTAGTAAGACACTATGGAGGTTGGTAGTAACCTCTCTGACTGCTCTGAGCTTCACATCTGGAGGAGTCTGGCTCTCTGACGTTTAAACTGACAGTGAACGCATCGCTCTCTTCTTCAGGTCCTGGTTCAGTTAAACGAGAAGAGTCACTGTGGAGGAGCTCTGATTGGTCCAGACTGGGTCATCACTGCTGCCCACTGTATCCATGGCAACGACCCCCAAAACCTCACAGTGGTGGCAGGTAACCTCCTTCTATCCTTCCTAACCTCCTTCTATCCTTCCTTATCTCCTTCCTAACCTCCCTCTCTCCTAACGCCCTTCTCTCAGAGCCTCTGATTGATTGTCTTTCTGCCTCCAGGAGAGCACAACCTGGATGTTGACGACGGCACCGAGCAGAGGATCCCTGTTTCCATGGCAATCGCCCACGAAGGTTACGTCCCGGCGACAGGCGACAGCGACGTCGCCCTGTTGAAACTGAGCCGCTCTGTCACCCTGAGCCGCCTCGCTCTCCCCATCTGCCTCCCCACCAAACAGCTCGCCGAGCAGGAGCTGCTATTGGTCCGCTACCACGCCGTCTCCGGCTGGGGCGCCAGGATCGCCGGGGGCAACAGCCGACCTGGCAACGCTCCCGTCCCAAAAGTCGACCCCGTCCTCCGCAAGATGTCCATCCCCATCCTCCAGAACTCCCAGTGCTCCCAGAAAGCCCAGTTTAACTTCACCGCCAACATGCTGTGTGCCGGCTACCTCGCCGGCTCGCAGGACAGTTGCCGTGGAGACGACGGCAGCCCGCTGGTCACGCTGTATGGCTCCACCCACTTCCTGACGGGTGTGGTCGGCTGGGGGCAGGGCTGTGCGCACCCAGGGTATTATGGCGTGTACGCCAACATGGCCAACTTCGTCGATTGGGTGGAGGCCACAATGAAAGACCCGCCCACTGTGACGACAGCCAATGAGAAAGCAGCTGCTGACATGCTGCAACAGAAACTAGTTTAATAGATTATTTGGTTTAATTCTTTATTTTATCCTAAAAACATGATGTAAAATGATTTGATGTTCCACTTATTTAGGTTTATACTCATCTCTTTTTGTTCTCTTTTCTGTATCTTCACGTAAAAGATTAAAAAAATAAGTTACTGATTGAGGATCTGATGGTTTTTTGTGATCACCAAAATAAAAGCTTCAAACTTTAAGTTGAAAGTTGCACCAACAAATTGAATTTCAGTGTCTATTTAAACCTGAACAAGCTGCCTTTAATCTCAATTCATGTGCTCAATTTCTCATTTTTAAAATCAGACATAGAAGTCCCCAAAAGAATCTGGAGGTGGTATTTACAAGCAGGTAAAACTCACCTGTGTGTTTAGTTTCATCATGATTCTCATTAATGGAGATCCAGGTTCTGCATTTCAATCCTTAATTTCATCCAAGCTGCAGGTGTGAGGTGATAAAAGGAAACACCAGGCAGGAAACCAGGACTTCTTCTTCTTCTTCTTCACCTCCTGTGCTGGACTCTCTGCTCAGTGCTGCCTCTGCTGGCTTTTATTTGAGCTTCATGTTCATAATTAAAATAGATTCAAATGTGGAACTGAAAATAACCAGTCAGCTGCTTCCAGACTCACATGGAAACAGACATTCATTCTTATTTTTTGTGCAGAAAAGAAACAAAAAAACTCAATTTGCTCCAGAATATCAACATTAAATGCACTTGCTGTATATTTCAACACAGCTACTTTATTCTATCTGAAATAAATAAATATGTTATTTAAACGTTGGCAATTGGTGACATGGAGACAGAAGAGTTTTAAAAACCACGTATGAATCAGGCATTCCTCTTGCTATCTGCACTGTTACAGTCTGCAGACTAAATATTGATCAAAGCTTTAGGTTTTTGGACTATGACCGCGTGCCGCTCAGCCCCCTGGGAGGACACAGCTGATACCAGGTACCGGCAGGCCAAGTGGAGGGCAGCTGCGGCGGTCGCTGAGGCAAAAACATGGGAGGAGTTCAGCGAGGCCATGGAAAACGACTTCCGGGCGACTTCGAATAGATTCTGGACCACCATCCGGCGTCTCAGGAGGAGGAAGCAGTGCGCTGCAGACCTCGACTCGGGACATTGTGGATCGGTGGAAGGAACACTTCGAAGACCTCCTCAATCCCACCAACATGCCTTCCGGTAAGGAAGCAGGGCCGGGTAGCTCGGGTGTGGGCTCTCCTCGGTGGCAGGGCCCCGGGGGTGGATGAGATCCACCCCGAGTTCCTCAAGGCCCTGGATGCTGTGGGGCTGTCATGGTTGACACGACTCTGCAGCATCGCGTGGACATCGGGGGCAGTGCCTCTGGATTGGCAGACCAGGGTGGTGGTCCCTCTTTTTAAGAAGGGGGACCGGAGGGTGTGTTCCAATTATAGGGGGATCACACTCGTCAGCCTCCCTGGTAAGGTCTATTCGGGGGTGCTGGAGAGGAGGGTCCGTCGGATAGTCGAACCTCGGATTCAGAAGGAGCAGTGTGGTTTTCGTCCGGGCCGTGGAACAGTGGACCAGCTCTACACCCTCTGCAGGATCCTTGAGGGTGCATGGGGCCCAACCAGTCCACATGTGTTTTGTGGACTTGGAGAAGGCATTCGACCGTGTCCCTCGGGGAGTCCTGTGGGTGGTTCTCCGGGAGTACGGGGTACCGGACCCCCTGATACGGGCCGTCCGTTCCCTGTATGACCGGTGTCAGAGCTTGGTCCACATTGCCGGTAATAAGTCGGACTTGTTTTCAGTGAGGGTTGGACTCCGCCAGGGCTGCCCTTTGTCACCGATCCTGTTCATAATCTTTATGGACAGGATTTCTAGGCGCAGCCAGGGTGTGGAGGGGGTCCGGTTTGGTGACCTCAGGATTGGGTCACTGCTTTTTGCAGATGATGTGGTCCTGTTGGCTTCATCAGACCGTGACCTCCAACTCTCACTGGATCGGTTCGCAGCCGAGTGCGAAGCGGCCGAGATGAGAATCAGCACCTCCAAATCCGAATCCATGGTCCTCAACCAGAAAAGGGTGGAGTGCACTTTCTGGGTCGGGGATGAGATCCTGCCCCAAGTGGAGGAGTTCAAGTACCTCGGGGTCTTGTTCACGAGTGAGGGAAGGATGGAGCGTGAGATCGACAGACGGATCGGTGCAGCGTCTGCAGTAATGCAGACGCTGCACAGATCCGTCGTGGTGAAGAGGGAGTCGATCTTGGTTCCTACCCTCACCTCTGGTCATGAGCTTTGGGTCGTGACCCAAAGAACAAGATGGCGGGTACAAGCGGCTGAAATGAGCTTCCTCCGTAGGCTGGCTGGGCTCTCCCTTAGAGATAGGGTGAGAAGCTCAGTTATCCGGGAGGAGCTCGGAGTAGACCCGCTGCTCCTCCGCGGTGAGAGGAGCCAGATGAGGAGGCTCGGGCATCTAGTCAGGATGCCTCCCGGACGCCTCCCTGGTGAGGTGTTCAGGGCCCATCACACCGGTAGGAGACCCAGGACACGTTAGAGAGACTATGACTCTCGGCTGGCCTGGGAACGCCTCGGGGTCCCCCGGGAAGAGCTGGACGAAGTGGCTGGGGAGAGGGAAGTCTGGGCTTCCTGCTTAGGCTGCTGCCCCGCGACCCGACCCCGGATAAGCGGTAGAAGACGACAACAATATTTTATAGCTAAGTGACAGTATGGTGCTGAACCATTATCACAGTAATTACTTGTAACTTACTGTAAAATTCTGCTTTGCAAAAAGTGTGATTACAGCAGTTTATTGTGAGAACTTACTGTAAAAACCTGCTGATTGTTAACAGTGTAAAAAATCATTTCGTCCTCTAACTTTCAGATCAACATTAGAGTGTGAAGCTCTCTGATTGGCTGATTCTGACAGCAATGCTCTCTGGGAATTGTAGTTAATTAAGCTCTAAACTTGTTTTGGACTCAGTTTTGTAGTTTTGACTTTTTATCTCAAATATTCCAGCAGGAAGCCCGGCCCCCCCTCTGATCAGTGCAGTTTACACTACCTCCTCCTCCTCCTCCTCCTCCTCCTCCTCCTCCTTCTCTCTCTCAGGTTATTGCCCTCTCACTGTGTGTATATGTGTGTGTGTTGTATGATTCATGAACACAGCAGGTTCCTACAGTTCATATTGATTCTGTGAATGTTTAAATATAATATTAATAAACTAAGACTAAGACTCAAACTATAAAAACAGATGAAGGATTTAAAGAGAATCTGACAGCAGAGGAATGTTTGACGTCTTCTCGTTTGTTTACTGACTGATTAAATTTGGGTGTTTTAAGACCCCTGGTGGTCAGAGGTCAGAGGTCAGGGGGCGTGGCCTCTCCTCTCCTCTCCTCCAAACGCTGCAGGTTCAGCTTATTTTGGGTTTTTGGGTCGACATGCTGCTGACGAGCTGCTGGATCCTTCTCTCTGCAGTCGCTGCTGCAGCAGGTCAGTTTATTCTCATCATTGCAGTTAGCATGTCAGTGAGCTACATACAATAAGTTATGGATGTGTCCTAATGAGAGCATTTTAACTCTTTACATACTGTTCATATCCTGACTCAGAATTAGTCTCTACACCAGTTCACATTCATAAACTCACCATCAGTCATTAATGAATCCTTCTGTTTGATGAATCTTATGGAAAAAAGACTTTCACAATCACTACTTTATGGTTCAACATGACTGAATGCTGGTTTATAAATAAAAACTGGTCAAATCTGGACATTTGCAAACATAAATATTTGTAAAAACTAGATACTGAACATCCTAACCTTCCAATTAAACAATAAATAATAAATAATGTAGCTTATTAACTGTTAAATCTTTGTTTAATGTGTGTTTCTAAAGTTTTTATTGTGTGTGTGTCACATATAAAGATTTTAAAAGTGTAGAGTCAGAAGATAAACCCATGCCTGTGATTGAGTGTTATCAATAAGCTCAGTGTGAACACATGTTGATGATATATTGTGCTGTGTCAGTGTTTGTGGAGGAGCGTGATGCCAACGCTGTGCTGCAGAGACGGAGGAGAGCTAACAGCGGCTTCCTGGAGGAGCTGCAACAAGGAAACCTGGAGAGAGAATGCATCGAAGAGATCTGCGACTACGAGGAGGCGCGAGAAGTGTTCGAGGACGACGCCAAGACGGTCAGCTGGGTCGGGGTTAGGGTTAGAGGTCAATGCTAAATATAAGCACTTCTTTGTACCGTATCTGGGGGGTTATTCCAGGTAGGAGGTTCAACAAACTCTGAGTCTAACCCTGAACTCTGAGTTGACTCTGAGATGGAAACTTTGGGTATCCGGTTCCAGAACAGCTGATCTGAATTAGTTTAATCAACTCTGAGTATGTCCACCTTGAGTTTGGAGCCCCGATACCTTGAGTCACCATGGCAACTGCTGAGAAAACAAGCTCGAGTTACGTCACCTCACTGTAACTGGAGCTCCCCCTGCAGGCCTGTGGCGAATATGATCATATATTTCACAAAAAGTAACACCGCTGCAGACGCTAAGGAGAGAGAAGCATCATGGGAGAAAATGCACCACTCCACAAGGTTTTGGGTCACAGATGATCTAAAACTTATTTTCTAATTAATTTAGATCTTTTCAATCTCATCGTCACAGTTATTTAAATGTACAAACTGTTATTATTATTATTAATGATGATAGTATTATTTACATTTGTTCTTTGTGACTTCAGATGCAGTTCTGGCTGACGGATCAACGTGAGTTAAACCTAAATTTATTATTTTATATTAAAACATTCTACCTGTAATTAGTTTATTGATTTATCAATATCTCCACTTCTGATCAGACTGATTGTTATTGTCCCTCATTCTTCTGTTGTACTTCACTGTAGTACAGTTTGAGGTACTAGTACTTTACTGTAGTACAGTTAGAGGTACTAGTACTTTACTGTAGTACAGTTTGAGGTACTAGTACTTTACTGTAGTACAGTTTGAGGTGCTAGTACTTTACTGCAGTACAGTTTGAGGTACTTGTACTTTACTGTAGTACAGTCTGAGGTACTTTCTACTCCACTCCATTTATTTAACAGCTTTAGTTACTTTTCAGATGAAGATTTGACACAATGGATAATATAACAAGCTTTTAAAATACAACACATTGTGTACTTTTACTGCAGTAAATGAAGCGAGTACTTTCCCTCCACACTGACTGAGTATAATTGTCAGGTCGCGACCCCTGCCGGGTGAACCCGTGTCTCAACAACGGGATATGTATCTATGTCGGGAACACGTATGAGTGTGTGTGTGATGACGGATACGGAGGACAACACTGTCAGACGGGTAAAATGGCTTTAATCACATGAAGAAGAGACTGTTAATATTAATGTTCATATATTGTTTTGTACTAATGTATCTTCATCTCCTCAGTGTTTAACGACTCTTTGAAGTGTCTCCAGAACGGACAGTGTCAACATTTCTGTGACGGTTCTAGAGAAACACCATGTTTCTGCGCTGACGGATATGTGCTGGGAGAGAACGGACGAGACTGCGTCGCTCAAGGTGTGAAAACGAGCCGTCTGCAAACACGCACCAGCTCCAAATGTTACTTCTACATGTGTGTGTTTACTTGTGTGTGTTTGTGTGTATCAGTGGCGTTTCCGTGTGGTCAGCTTCAGCCGCAGGATTCAGGCGTCAATCAGACTGTTGTGGATCGAACCAGGCTGGTGGGACTCAATCATTGCCGCCGAGGAGACTGTCCTTGGCAGGTAAACTCATCCAAGCCGAGCCCAGTTCATTTTTCTTCTGTATTTGTACACAGATTACAGTATTTACTATGGAGGTTGGTAGTAAGACATCATGGAGGTTGGTAGTAAGACACTATGGAGGTTGGTAGTAAGACACTATGGAGGTTGGTAGTAAGACACTATGGAGGTTGGTATTGAGACACTATGGAGGTTGGTAGTAAGACACTATGGAGGTTGGTAGTAAGACACCATGGAGGTTGGTAGTAAGACACTATGGAGGTTGGTATTGAGACACTATGGAGGTTGGTAGTAAGACACTATGGAGGTTGGTAGTAAGACACTATGGAGGTTGGTAGTAAGACACTATGGAGGTTGGTAGTAAGACACTATGGAGGTTGGTAGTAAGACAGCATGGAGGTTGGTAGTAAGACACCATGGAGGTTGGTAGTAAGACACTATGGAGGTTGGTAGTGAGACATCATGGAGGTTGGTAGTAAGACACTATGGAGGTTGGTAGTAAGACACTATGGAGGTTGGTAGTAAGACACTATGGAGGTTGGTAGTGAGACATCATGGAGGTTGGTAGTAAGACACTATGGAGGTTGGTAGTAAGACACCATGGAGGTTGGTAGTAAGACACTATGGAGGTTGGTAGTAAGACACTATGGAGGTTGGTAGTGAGACATCATGGAGGTTGGTAGTAAGACATCATGGAGGTTGGTAGTAAGACAGCATGGAGGTTGGTAGTAAGACACTATGGAGGTTGGTAGTGAGACATCATGGAGGTTGGTAGTAAGACACTATGGAGGTTGGTAGTGAGACATCATGGAGGTTGGTAGTAAGACAGCATGGAGGTTGGTAGTAAGACACTATGGAGGTTGGTAGTGAGACATCATGGAGGTTGGTAGTAAGACACTATGGAGGTTGGTAGTAAGACACTATGGAGGTTGGTAGTAAGACACTATGGAGGTTGGTAGTAAGACATTATGGAGGTTGGTAGTAAGACACTATGGAGGTTGGTAGTAAGACACTATGGAGGTTGGTAGTAAGACACTATGGAGGTTGGTAGTAAGACACTATGGAGGTTGGTAGTAAGACACTATGGAGGTTGGTAGTAAGACACTATGGAGGTTGGTAGTAAGACACTATGGAGGTTGGTAGTAAGACATCATGGAGGTTGGTAGTAAGACACTATGGAGGTTGGTAGTAAGACACTATGGAGGTTGGTAGTAAGACATTATGGAGGTTGGTAGTAAGACACTATGGAGGTTGGTAGTAAGACACTATGGAGGTTGGTAGTAAGACACTATGGAGGTTGGTAGTAAGACACTATGGAGGTTGGTAGTGAGACATCATGGAGGTTGGTAGTAAGACATCATGGAGGTTGGTAGTAAGACACTATGGAGGTTGGTAGTAAGACACTATGGAGGTTGGTATTGAGACACCATGGAGGTTGGTAGTAAGACACCATGGAGGTTGGTAGTAAGACACTATGGAGGTTGGTAGACACTATGGAGGTTGGTAGTAAGACACCATGGAGGTTGGTAGTGACAGTAAACGCATCGCTCTCTTCTTCAGGTCCTGGTTCAGTTAAACGAGAAGAGTCACTGTGGAGGAGCTCTGATTGGTCCAGACTGGGTCATCACTGCTGCCCACTGTATCCATGGCAACGACCCCCAAAACCTCACAGTGGTGGCAGGTAACCTCCTTCTATCCGTCCTTATCTCCTTCCTAACCTCCCTCTCTCCTAACGCCCTTCTCTCAGAGCCTCTGATTGATTGTCTTTCTGCCTCCAGGAGAGCACAACCTGGATGTTGACGACGGCACCGAGCAGAGGATCCCCGTTTCCATGGCGATTGCCCACGAAGGTTATGTCCCGGCGACAGGCGACAGTGACGTCGCCCTGTTGAAACTGAGCCGCTCTGTCACCCTGAGCCGCCTCGCTCTCCCCATCTGCCTCCCCACCAAACAGCTCGCCAAGCAGGAGCTGCTATTGGTCCTCTTCCACACCGTCTCCGGCTGGGGCACCAGGATCACCGGGGGCAACAGCCGCCCCGGCGACGCGCCTCTCCACAATGCCGACAACATCCTCAGCAGGATGTCCATCCCCATCCATCAGAACTCCCAGTGCTCCCAGAAAGCCCAGTTTAACTTCACCGCCAACATGCTGTGTGCCGGCTACCTGGCCGGCTCGCGGGACAGTTGCCGCGGAGACGACGGCAGCCCGCTGGTCACGCTGTACGGCTCCACCCACTTCTTGACGGGCGTGGTCGGCTGGGGGCGGGGCTGTGCGCTCCCAGGGTATTATGGGGTGTACGCCAACATGGCCAACTTTGTGGATTGGGTGGAGGCCACAATGAAAGACCCGCCCACTGTGATGACAGCCAATGAGAAAGCAGCTGCTGACATGCTGCAACAGAAACTAGTTTAATAGATTTTTAACGCAGAGATTTAGTTTAATTCTTTATTTTATCCTAAAAACATGATGTTAAATGATTTGATGTTCCACTTATTTAGGTTTATATTAATCTCGTTTTGTTCTGTTTTCTGTATCTTCACGTAAAAGATTAAAAAAATAAGTTACTGATTGAGGATCTGATGGTTTTTTGTGATCACCAAAATAAAAGCTTCAAACTTTAAGTTGAAAGTTGCACCAACAAATTGAATTTCAGTGTCTATTTAAATCTGAACAAGCCGCCTTTAATCTAAATTCATGTGCTCGATTTCTCATTTTTAAAATCAGACATAGAAGTCCCCAAAAGAATCTGGAGGTAGTATTTACAAGCAGGTAAAACTCACCTGTGTGTTTAGTTTCATCGTGATTCTCATTAATGGAGATCCAGGTTCTGCATTTCAATCCTTAATTTCATCCAAGCTGCAGGTGTGAGGTGATAAAAGGAAACACCAGGCAGGAAACCAGGACTTCTTCTTCTTCTTCTTCACCTCCTGTGCTGGACTCTCTGCTCAGTGCTGCCTCTGCTGGCTTTTATTTGAGCTTCATGTTCGTAATTAAAATAGATTCAAATGTGGAACTGAAAATAATCAGTCAGCTGCTTCCAGACTCACATGGAAACAGACATTCATTCTTATTCTACAGAAAAGAAACAATAAACCACCAGAATATCAACATTAAATGCACTTGCTGTATATTTCAACACAGCTACTTTATTCTATCTGAAATAAATAAAAATGTTATTTAAACATTGGCAATTGGTGACATGGAGACAGAAGAGTTTTAAATAGCACGTATGCATCAATGAATCAGTGAAATCAGACATTCCTCTTCCTCTCTGCACTGTTACAGTCTGCAGAGTAAATATTGATCAAAGCTTTAGGTTTTTGGACTATGATCGCGTGCCGCTCGGCCCCCTGGGAGGACACCGCTGATTGGCTGCCGCTGCAGGAAATGACGAAAACAAGCGAGACAGCAGCTGACATGAAGGTTGAGTTTAGTGTTTGAACATCCTGGTTTACAGTAAATCTCCTCCTGCTGCTGGAGGGGAGGGGGTCGGGGGGGGGATTCCTTCTTCTGGTGCCAAAAAGTACAAGAGACCGCCAATCCTTCAGTGTTTCTGTCACATCTTAACTGACCATCCTCAATATTACAGACCGTAAAAACTCTCAAAACTTACTAATAAACTAATAAAAACTAATGTAAGAATCATATAATGACACCAGTTTGAGTTATTTAGAGTGTGAAGCTCTCTGATTGGCTGATTCTGACAGCAATGCTCTCTGGGAATTGTAGTTAATTAAGCTCTAAACTTGTTTTGGACTCAGTTTTGTAGTTTTGACTTTTTATCTCAAATATTCCAGCAGGAAGCCCGGCCCCCCCTCTGATCAGTGCAGTTTACACTACCTCCTCCTCCTCCTCCTCCTCTCTCTCAGGTCATTGCCCTCCTCTCCTCTCCGCCTCCCCTTCTCTCTCTCTCTCTCTCCCTCCCTCTCTCTCTCTCCCTCCCTCTCTCTCTCTCCCCCGACTCTCAGACTCCATTACCTCTACTCAGCACACTCAGATCTTTTCGAGTCAAGCTCACCATCCAAGGGCCATGTTTTGGTTTCAACGGCTGCCCCTCGGCCTCCTGCTGCTGCTCCACCTGGCCGCCGCCGTTCAAGGTACGCCACCCCCCCCCCTCCACCCCCATGACTGAGTGAGTGAAGATGAGGAAGGTAGGATAGGAGGAAGAATATGAAGTTGAAGCAGAGAGGGGAAGGGGTGGTGACACTTGACCTCGTCATGTTTTTGTGTGTTTAGCATGGTGTGTGTGTGTGTGTGTGTGTGTGTGTGTGTGTGTGTGTGTGTGTGTGTGTGTGCGCGTGAGACTCTCCACCTGATGACATCACTGACAGGTTTCTGATGATTGACAGCTCTTACACCTGATTGGACCAACAGCCCCTTGCTGGGCTGTGATTGGTCTTTTATTTCAGGTTTCGAGCCAGAAAAGTTCGTCTTAACGTTGAATTTGTGTCAGAGTTAGTGAGAAAGTTGCAAGCTGCTGTTTTCCGAAGTATAAGAACTTGCACTGATGTTTCTTCAACATGTCGCTCGCTTCCACCTACGTCACATCAGCAACTATCAGCTGCAAACTTCCTGTCATAGTTTACAGTTTTCGCAATTAGCACCAAGTTTTACAAAAAAAGGAACTGATGCAATATACGTGAAGTTAGACTTCGATCAGACTGTTCATTTATTCAATTTCAACAAAAACAAAATGTTCTTGTCTTGTTTCGTCTCACCACGACATTTTTAACTTTAATTGTGTGCAGTCGGGAGCAGCTCCTCGTCTGCCGTGTTTAGTGCGAGATGGGAACACACCAACATCTAAAAACCTTGTTAGTATCTCGTCAGGATTTGGAGAAACACTTGTTTAGGATGTTAGTGGAGGTTGATTTAGCAGGTATTATTAAATAAGGGCGTTTACTAGGGCTGTCAAACGATACATTTTTAAAACGAGATTAATCGCAGAGTTTCCATAGTTAATCGCGATTAATGGCGTTTTGAGTTGCATGTTTAAAATCTTGTTATTTTCCATTTGAAGGCAGTTTTAAGCCCATAATGTAAAGCATTTCTTACCAGAGTGTCTTAACTGGGAATCAATCACGGCTCTGCTGCGACTCCCACACTCCAAAATGGTCCTTTGGTGGAGCTGAGGCTGGCTTGGCTGCACCTGGGTGTTTAGCGTGGAGGTGCTAACTCAAACTCCACGTACTCCGGTGGTAGTTAAACTCCGTTTGACACAGGTTGCATTTTACTTTTGACTTGTCAACTGAAGCGTCTGGAAGTGTTTTAAAGTTAAACAAGCCGTTCAAAAGTCCAGTAGCTCTCTTACTTTCCATCAGCGCGGTAGGTTTACTGCAGGAGGCCACTTCAAAGCATAGCGCTACAGCTAGAGGAGCCGTCTACGGGGGAATAGAAGGGACAAAAAGGCTTGCAACATTAAAATGAGATTTTAAAAACATTAACGCGTTATGGATTACATTAATCTGATCGCGATTAACGTGTTAACGCTGACAGCCCTAGTGTTTACATGTACTGAAAAGAACAGTTGAAGCTGGTTGAATGTCAAACGATAGCACTAGATAAAAAGTCAGTGGATCAAAGTTGTTATTCATCCTGTGAGGATCAAAAGGCTTTGTAATATTTCAGCCTGGACTGAACAGCCAATCATGAAGCTAGTGTGGCTAGCAGTTACGCAAATTTGCCTCATTAATGAAGCAAAAGTAACGTTGTTGATATGAAACTTTCAGTGGCAGTAAATGACGGTTGAACGCCAGTATTTTGCTCTCTCACCAGTCTTCATGGACGGCAACTCGGCCAGTCAGGTGCTGAGCCGGCGGAGACGAGCCAACAGCTTTTTCGAGGAGGTCAAACAAGGCAACCTGGAGCGGGAGTGTTACGAGGAGCGCTGCGACCAGGAGGAGGCGCGCGAGATCTTCGAAAACGCTGAGAAAACTGTATTCACCTCCTGTACCTTTCACACCAACATACACTCAAACAAAACCCATCACAGCAAGTCCACAAAAAAACACCCACATAACTTTGAGAAAGCCTCTTGTTAGTCGTCCTATCCAGAATCACAGGAAAAGAGGGTTAGGGTTAGGGCGCGTCTTATCCTAACCTAGCCACTGATTAATGCCTCTTTTGTTAATGAACAAGATAAAACTGCTGAGTGAATATTTTCCTGATGGCTAAATCTAAGGAAACAATTTAAAAGGAGACATTGATAAAGACATTGCTCTTCAGGTTCAAGTTTTAGTTTGTACCATACCCTTCGTAAAAAAAAAATCTTCTGTCACTGCTCGGATTTTATCTTGTTTTAATCTCTTCTTTATATTCTTTGCAGGAAGAATTCTGGGCCAAATATGCTGGTAAGGTGTTCTCTTAAATTAAAATTCAACATTTGGGTTTAAACAAGGCAATGTGGGTTTTTGGGGGATGATATATGGAGCGAACTTTTAAGAAGCAAGAGCTGAAATTATACCATCTATTTCACCAGACGTCTTAGCAGAATTTAAGCATGATTGAAGTGACATTTTATCAAGACTCCCCTGCCTGAACCTGCTCTGTGTGTTCTGCAGATGGTGACGCATGTGAATCGAGGCCCTGCGCTCATGGAGGAATTTGCAAAGACACGGTCGGCGGGTACACCTGCTTCTGCGAGTCCGCGTACAAGGGCTACAACTGTGAAATCGGTACAGAACTAAACTCACTCCAGACAGTCGGGTTCAAGCTTGGTGTCCTTTAGCAAAAACTTAAATGTCCTCATCACTTATAAACATTCTTACATCATCTATCGATTCCCATTGGGGTCGGAAGGTAGCCCAAACTTCCTTCCTTGTTAGCTAACTCTTCCCACAGGATCATAAGGTGTTCCCAGTCTAGATGAGATATATGATCCCCTCAAAGTATGTTCTGGGTTCTGCCCGTAGACTGTATATAAGAAATGGACGTAACATCCGCGACGTCACCCATTGGTTTGTGGACTGCTGCTCGGAAGTCAATAGTATCGAATCTAGGCAGCGCCATCTTGAACATTTCAGGTGCATGCTGGGAAAAAAAGAACACAGATTCTACTTATATGGGCATGAGGCGGAGTCATGGACGGACGTATGGGCGGGACCAATGGCGGAGCAGGCAGGCCGCGATTGGTTGCGAGGGCTGGATCTCAAGGACATTGGTCAATCAACCTGTCAATCAGGACGTAGCCACGCCCTAATGCATACCCTGCTTTATCGTCACATATAAAATCAGGGAGGCCAAAATGTCCCAAATGAACATCATACTGCATTGAAGAAGGCTTTAAACTAGCGATTGAGACCATAAACACATTTTGAAAACGTTTACTGAGGTTAGAAATCAAGTGAGAAGTCGGCCCGGTCGCCCCCTGGTGGCCTTTTGATAGAATGCAGCTCTAAGTTACTTCCGCATTGGCTTCTTTTCAGAGGACAGGAACTCCCCGCCTGGTTATAACGTGAGGTTTCTTCCCAGTTGGACATACCTTGAGTACCTCCACAGGAAGGTATCCTGATCAGATGCCTGAACTACCTCAGCTGACTTCTGTCAGTATGAAGAAGCGTTGGTGAGGTAGTCACCTTGTGAAGGAGACTAATTTCGGCAGCTTGTATCTGTGATCTCGTTATTTCATTTATTGCTCAAAGCTTATTTTTTGTGAAGCCTGGAACATGACACAAAGGGTATTATGGGTGCCTTCAGAAAGGGGACTGGTGGGATGGATAGGAATAGGTCAACAAAGAAGGAAGCAAACCATTTGTTGTTTGGAAAGGAGGGAGGAAGGACAGGAAGGAAGGAAGAAGGGAGGGAGGAAGGAAAGAAGGAAGGGAGGAAGAAGGAAGGAAAGGAGGGAGGAATGAAGGAGGGAAGGAAGGAATGAGGGAAGGAAGGGAGGAAGAAGGAAGGAAAGGAAAGGAAGGAACAGGGTTAACCCTTGTGTCGTCCTCCCGGGTCAAATTGACCCCGTCCGTTTTGACTGTTCCTTCTTTCCTCCCTTCCTTCTTTTCCTTCCTTACCTCCTTCTCTCATTCCTTCTTTCCTCCCTTCTTTCCTTCCTCCCTCCCTCCTTTCCTTCTTTACCTCCTTCTCTCTTTCTTTCCTCCCTCCTTTCCTCCCTTACCTCCTTCTCTCTCTTTCCTCCCTCTTAGAGTATATCCTTTGTTAGAAACAACCCTGGCCTTTCTTGACAGTGTTTCTGATGTCTTTTGCAGCTATTCCTCCCTTCTTTCCTTCCTCCCTCCCTCCTTTCCTTCCTTACCTCCTCTTTCTTTCCTCCCTCCTTTCCTCCCTCCTTTCCTTCCGTACCTCCTTCTCTTTCTTTCCTCCCTCCTTTCCTTCCTTACCTCCCTCCCTTACCTCCTTCTCTCTCTCTTTCCTCCCTCTTTTCCTTCCTTACCTCCTTCTCTCTCTCTGTCCTCCCTCCTTTCCTCCCCTCCCTCCCTCCCTCATCATTTTGTTTCTTTCAACCATCCTTTATTTAAAACAACCCTGGCTTTTCTTGACAGTGTTTCCGATGTCTTTGCAGCTATTCCTGAACTCTGTGAGAACTCAAACGGTGGTTGCAAACACTTCTGCCGGGTGGAAAAAGGGAACGTTTTGTGTTCCTGCGCTGATGGATATGACCTGGCAGGAGATGACAAGTCCTGCTTCTCCAACGGTGAGAACCCTGTTCCTTCTTTCCTGCCTTCCTTCCTTTCCTTCCATCCTTCCTCCCTCCCTCCTTTCCTTCCTTCTTCCTCCCTTCCTCCCTTCCATACTTCCTTCCTCCTTTCCATCCTTCCTTCCTCCTTTCCTTCCTTATTCCTCTCTTCCATCCTTCCTCCCTCCCTCCTTTCCTTCCTTCTTCCTCCCTTCCTTCCTCCTCTCCATCCTTCCTCCTTTCCTTCCTTTCCTTCCTTCTTCCTCCCTTCCTTCCCTGCTTCATTCCTCCCTCCTTTCCTTACTTCTTCCTCCCTCCCTTCCCTCCTTCATTCCTCCCTCCCTCCTTTCCTTCCTCCTCCTTTCCTTCCTTCTTTCCTTCCTTCCTCCCTTCCATACTTCCTTCCACCTTTCCTTCTTCCTCCTATCCTTCCTTCCTCCCCGCTTTCAGTGATTAATATGTCTCGTCTCGATCTCTTGTCTCAAATTCTTTGCAGAGGAATTCAAATGTGGCGTCATCTTCACTGGAAGCACCCGGACCGTCTTCAGGTACGAACGTCCCAACGCGACGCACGAGAACGTTACTGGATTTAACGACACGGACTTCAATCCCAACGTCACAGAACCGTCAGGTTTTGAGAACAGAACCAACGACCCGCTCCCAAAGAACTACGTGCTCGAGAGTCTTATCAGACCTCAGAAGTCGAGTATGACCCGCATCGTCGGAGGAGAGGACTGTCCACCGGGAGAATGTCCATGGCAGGTAGAATTGCATTCCTTCCTACCTTCCTATTTTCCTTCCTTCCTTCCATCTGTCCTTCCTCCCTTTCTTCCTTCTGTACTTCCTTCCTTCCATCTGTCCTTCCTCCCTTTCTTCCTTCTGTACTTCCTTCCATCCATCTGTCCTTCCTCCCTTTCTTCCTTCTGTACTTCCTTCCTTCCATCTGTCCTTCCTCCCTTTCTTCCTTCTATCCTTCCTTCCTTCCATCTGTCCTTCCTCCCTTTCTTCCTTCCATCTGTCTTTCCTTCCTTCCATCTGTCCTTCCTCCCTTTCTTCCTTCTGTACTTCCTTCCTTCCATCTGTCTTTCCTTCCTTCCCTTCTTCCTTCCTTCCTTCCTTCCTTCCATCTGTCTTTCCTACCTTTCCTTTTGCCTGTCTTTCCTTCCTTCCCTTCTTATTTCCTTCCTTCCATCCATTTGTCCTTCCTTCCTTCCTTCCATTTGTCCTTCCTTTCTTCCTTCCTTCCATCTGTCTTTCCGTCGAGAGTGTTATCAGACCTCAGCAGTCGAGTATGACCCGCGTCGTCGGTGGAGAGGACTGTCCACCGGGAGAATGTCCATGGCAGGTAGAATTGCATTCCTTCCTACCTTCCTATTTTCCTTCCTTCCTTCCATCTGTCCTTCCTCCCTTTCTTCCTTCTGTACTTCCATCTGTCTTTCCTACCTTTCTTCCCTCCTTCCTTTTGCCTGTCTTTCCTTCCTTCCCTTCTTATTTCCTTCCTTCCTTCCTTCCTTCCTTCCTTCCTTCCTTCCTTCCTTCCTTCATTCCTACCTTTCTATTTTCCTTTCCTTTTGCCTGTCTTTCGCGTCGTTGGTGGAGAGGACTGTCCACCGGGAGAATGTCCATGGCAGGTAGCAACCCGGGAGTCTGCTGCTGACCAAAAGGTGTCCACTTTGCTTTGCTTTGTAATCTCCATTGTTCTGGTCCCGTCTCATCCTCGCAGGCTCTCCTCCTCTCTTTCTTTCCTCCCTCCTTTCCTTCCTTACCTCCTTCTCTCCTCTGTCCTTGTAGGCTCTCCTCCTGAACGAGGCCCACCGAGGGTTCTGCGGAGGAACGATCCTCAACGAGTACATCATCCTGACCGCCGCCCACTGCATGAACGAGTCACGCTACATCTACGTTACACTCGGTAGGTATCCATCCATCCATCCATCCACCTACCTACCTACCTACCCAACCACCTACCTACCTACCTACCTAACCACCTACCTAACCACCTACCTACCTACCTACCTACCTACCTACCCAACCACCTACCTACCTACCTACCTAACCACCTACCTAACCACCTACCTAACCACCTACCTACCTACCTACCTACCTACCTACCTACCTACCTAACCACCTACCTAACCACCTACCTACCTACCTACCTACCTACCTACCTACCCAACCACCTACCTACCTACCTACCCAACCACCTACCTACCTACCTACCTACCCATCCATCCATCCATCCATCCAAACATCCACCCACCCACCCACCTACCTACCTACCCAACCACCTACCTACCTACCTACCTACCCATCCATCCATCCATCCATCCATCCATCCATCCATCCATCCATCCACCCACCCACCTACCTACCTACCTACCTACCTACCTACCTACCCATCCATCCACCTACCTACCTACCTACCTACCTACCTACCCACCTACCTACCTACCCACCTACCTACCTACCTACCCAACCACCTACCTACCTACCTACCTAACCACCTACCTAACCACCTACCTACCTACCTACCTACCTACCTACCCAACCACCTACCTACCTACCTACCTAACCACCTACCTAACCACCTACCTACCTACCTACCTACCTACCTACCCAACCACCTACCTACCTACCTACCTAACCACCTACCTAACCACCTACCTACCTACCTACCTACCTACCTACCTACCCATCCATCCATCCACCCACCCATCCCTCCACCTACCTACCTACCTACCTACCTACCTACCTACGTACCTACTTACCCATCCATCCACCTACCTACCTACCTACCTACCCAACCACCCACCCACCTACATACCTAACCACCTACCTAACCACCTACCTACCTACCCATCCATCCATCCATCCACCCACCCACCCACCCACCCACCTACCTACCCAACCACCCACCCACCTACCTACCTAACCACCTACCTAACCACCTACCTACCTACCTACCTACCTACCTACCCATCCATCCACCCACCCACCTACCTACCTACCTACCTACCTACCTACCTACCTACCTACCTACCTACCCATCCATCCACCTACCTACCTACCTACCTACCTACCTACCTACCTACCTACCTACCTACCTACCGACCTACCTAACTACCCATCCATCCATCCACCTACCTACCTACCTACCCAACCACCTACCTACCTACCTACCTACCTACCTACTTACCCATCCATCCACCTACCTACCTACCTACCTACCCAACCACCTACCTACCTACCTACCTACCTACCTACCTACCCATCCATCCACCCACCTACCTACCTACCTACCTACCTACCTACCCATCCATCCACCCACCCACCCACCCACCTACCTACCTACCTACCTACCTACCTACCTACCCATCCATCCACCCACCCACCCACCTACCTACCTACCTACCCAACCACCTACCTACCTACCTACCCAACCACCCACCCACCTACCTACCTAACCACCTACCTAACCACCTACCTACCTACCTACCTACCCATCCATCCATCCATCCATCCATCCATCCACCCACCCACCCACCCACCTACCTACCTACCTACCTACCTACCTACCCATCCATCCACCTTCTGTGTCCAGGTGAGTTTGACATCCTGGTGAATCACGGTAACGAAGTCGTCCGCCAAGTCGAAAGTATCATCGCTCACAATAAGTATCGTCCCGACACTTATCACAACGACATCGCCCTCATCAAACTGTCCAAGCCCATCAAGTTCAGCAGGTACATCCTGCCGGCCTGCTTACCCGAGTCAGACTTCGCTGAGAAGGTAATTTATTTAAACCACTTTACAGTTTTTTTTCCATTGGTTTGGCTCATTTCTTGAAACAGAAATTACATTCTCAAAACTCTAAGATCATTTGGCAGAACAGTCTTACAGTTCAGCACAACAACATAGTTCACTTGCAAAAGCTCATATCTCTCCCAAAACTGTTCACTCACGTGTCAAAACTAAATTCCTTTCCCATATAAATAGTCAGTGCCACCAAAAGGCAAAAGATCCTTCTCAATTGCTTTGGCTCATTTCTTGAAACAGACTGGACATTCTCAACACTCTTGGTGCTTTTGCCAAAATAACCTGGATGGTTCAGCACAACACCATGGTTCACCTCCAAAAGCTCATATCGCTCCCAAAACAGTTCACTCATGTGTCAAAACTACATTTCTTTCTCATATAAACAGTCAGTGCCCCCAAAATGCATTGTCCCTTTGGCATTGTGTGAGCACTGCAAGTCAAAATGGTTAGATGTTTTGTCACTATGGCAACCAGAGGACCATTGAAATATCCCTTATGTCCACCTCTCACTCTCAGCACAGTCCTTCATTCACAATGGTTACTGTACTAGTTTTTTGTCTAGCTAACAGAACAGAATTGTGTATAAAACTGAAAAAAAGAAGAAAAAATAGGACTTTACGGTAAGAGTACCCTCCAAGGTTTGACTTCACACATTGCACTCATACTGCCAAGGAAATTGAAAATTAATAGGATTGAGGAAAGGAGAGTAAGGTGGTAGGAACACCATGACCATCCTTGGATGAGTAGTGAACCAGGCTCTGATAAGCGGGCCACGGTGGAAATTCACATTGTCCCATACAATTACATACTTTGGTAGGGACGAGACTTCTCTCATTTTCAGGGATCAAATCAGAGCCGATGGTTGATGACATAGTCTATAATCAGCATGTTGTCTTCTTGCTCCTCGACCTCTTCCCCCTATTCTACCACCACGCACCCTTACTCCTCCTCCTGTTCTTCTTCCTCTTCCTCGAGCAGGCAGTTGCCCTTGTTCATTTACTTGGCGAGGTGCCTCCATGTTCACAAATTGTACTAGTCCTGGTCTAGCTCTATATATACGTGTTTGGCAGCATTCACAATCATGGACAGCACCTGTCAGGTAACTAAACATATTGTTTGATTGGTCATCTGAGATGTGTGAAACTCCTCCTTCGTTAGTCAAGTCCTATTTTCACCTGACTGTCAATTAATCAATTTATCAAATGTTCCAAGAGATTCATATATGATATTCATGGTATTAGGTTCTTGACTTATTTTGCATGTGATGACTTATAGAATGAAATGATGCTGACATGTTTTGGAGAGAACAACCATTAGACTGAGAATCAATCAATCAGTTTAGATCAACAGGATCTATTCACTTAGAAATTGTGCTAAATGTAGGCTAACTGTGCTAAATGTAGGCTAACTGTGCTAACTGTAGGCTAACTGTGCTAAATGTAGGCTAACTGTGCTAAATGTAGGCTAACTGTGCTAACTGTAGGCTAACTGTGCTAAATGTAGGCTACCTGTACTTAATCATTTGCAAAGATGTACAAAGACATTTGCAAAGTAATGAAATCAATGAGAAATACAATTCTGTTGTGAACGATTGCCAAGTGGTTTGGAGGTGTGTCCATGTTGTTTTGAGAATGTAATTTCTGTTTCAAGAAATGAGCCAAACCAATGTAGAAAAACTGTAAAACCAACTTCAAGTGTGTAAGATTTAAGTGGATCAAATACTCATAGGTATGTTTCAGTAAGTGTATAATCACAGAATGAGCCATGTTCTCCAGTAGCCCAGAACTCTGTAGTTTCACGACCACTGTGGATTCTCTTACGTGCCATTAAATCCTACACACTGCTCCTTTAACGCATGTTTGTCATAAACATGACCAATTCATTCCTGACGTCATTTCCTTTCTTCACAGGTCCTGATGCGGCAGCCTCAAGGCCTGGTCAGCGGGTTCGGACGTATCGGCGAGGGTCGGCAGCCGTCCACCATCTTGCAGCGCCTCAACATGCCGTACGTGGATCGGTCCGTCTGCATGGAATCCACCAGCTTACGTATCACCGCCCGTATGTTCTGTGCCGGCTACGACACAGAAGCAAAGGACGCCTGCCAAGGTGACAGCGGCGGGCCACATGTCACGCGGTACGGTGACACCTATTTCGTCACCGGCATCGTGAGCTGGGGCGAAGGGTGCGCACGCAAAGGCAAATACGGCGTCTACACCCAGGTGTCCAAGTATGTCCGCTGGATCCGTGAGGGCATGGCCAAGCTGATGTCCACAAACAGGAAGAAGAGGCACCTCGGCCACATCGAGAGGCTCTACCTGTAAGAAGGCCGTCAGCAGATTTCCTTTTTCTTGTCACTGCTGAAGCGTCGACAGAGCTGAGCTGAATCAAATATTATCATCGACAGAGCAGAGAGCAGCCACACTCTGTGCCTCTCATGTAATCACTCATTTTATGTTTGAGACTTTCAACACATTTTACTTTTAACAGTCACAACAGAAACTCTGAAAGCATCGGCGCTCGTTTAAGGACACTTCTGAAATCCTTCAAGCTCACGAAGACCAAACATGTTGGCGAACAGCTGCTTTCTTCTCGGTGTTTAAGACCAAATATTCACTCAGTTCAAATGGAAAGAAGGGTCAAAAGAAGGAAGGAAAGGAGGAAGGGAGGGTGGAAAGAGGGAAGGAGGGAGGAAAGAGAGAGAAGGAGGTAAGGAAGGAAAGAAGGAAGGGAGGAGAGAAAGGGTTAACCCTTTATTGGGCAAATAATTATATTTGGTAACTTCTGTAAATATCCCAAAATATCCTTCCTTCCTTCCTTCCTTCCTTCTTTCCTTCCTTTCCTTCCTCCCTGCCTTCTTTCTTCCCTTCCTCTTTTCCTTTCTCCCTCCCTCGTTCCTTATTTCCTCTGTCCTTCCTTCCTTTCCTTCCTTCCATCTGTCCTTCCTCCCTCCCTCCTTCGCTCCTCCCTTCCTTCTTTCCTTCCTCCGTCCTTCCTTCCTTCCTTCCATCTGTTCTTCCTCCCTCCCTCCTTCTCTCCTCCCTTCCTTCTTTCCTTCCTCCATCCCTCCTTCTCTCTTTCTTTCCTCCCCCCTACCTTCCTTCCTCCCTCCTTCCATCCTTCCTTACTTCCCCCCTTCCTTCCTTCCTTCCTTCCTTTCAATGAGTCCTATAAAGGGTTAAGACCAAATATTCATTCAGTTCAAATGTTCCGTGTTCAGCCACAAAATGTCTCAAATGTAAATTTCATGAAAGACACAAGCTAACGGTGATGTGAAGCTAAAATGTAAAAAAAATAAATGACATTAGTTTGATTTAACATGTGTCTGTTCAGCATTATTAAAAAATGAATCAATGCAAACACATTTTAAAATTGATGTAAAAGAAGCAAATGTCTGTTTTCATGTCTGTTTTTTAACAATCGCTGTTAGAAAATGTGCTTTTTGATCTGAATGTGGAGCAAATAAAGAAAAACTACAACAACACTGATGCATTACATTTTGTCTTTTTGAGTGTTTGGAAGGAAGGAAAGGAGTAAGGAGGGAGGGAGGGAGGGAGGGAGGATGGAAGGCTGGAAGGAAGGAAGGAAGGAAGGAAAGGAGTAAGGAGGGAGGGAGGGAGGAAAGGAGGATGGTAGGCTGGAAGGAAGGAAGGAATGAAGGAAGGAAAGGAGGATGGAAGGAAGGAAAGAAGGAAGGAAGGAAGGAAAGGAGTAAGGAGGGAGGGAGGGAGGAAAGGAGGATGGTAGGCTGGAAGGAAGGAAGGAATGAAGGAAGGAAAGGAGGATGGAAGGAAGGAAAGAAGGAAGTAAGGAAGGAAAGGAGTAAGGAGGGAGGGAGGAAAGGAGGATGGAAGGCTGGAAGGAAGGAAGGAATGAAGGAAGGAAAGGAGGATGGAAGGAAGGAAAGAAGGAAGTAAGGAAGGAAAGGAGTAAGGAGGGAGGGAGGAAAGGAGGATGGAAGGCTGGAAGGAAGGAAGGAATGAAGGAAGGAAAGGAGTAAGAAGGGAGGGAGGAAGGAAAAGAGGAGGGAAAGGAAGGAAGGAAGCTAGTAATGAAGGAAGGAAAGGAGGATGGAAGGAAAGGAGTAAGAAGGGAGGGAGGAAGGAAAAGAGGAGGGAAAGGAAGGAAGGAAGCTAGTAATGAAGGAAGGAAAGAAGTAAGGAAGGAAAGGAGTCGCTGTTAGAAAATGTGCTTTTTGATCTGAATGTGGAGCAAATAAAGAAAAACTACAACAACACTGATGCATTACATTTTGTCTTTTTGAGTGTTTGGAAGGAAGGAAAGGAGTAAGGAGGGAGGGAGGGAGGGAGGGAGGATGGAGGGAAGGAAGGAAGGAAGGAAGGAAGGAAAGGAGTAAGGAGGGAGGGAGGGAGGAAAGGAGGATGGAAGGCTGGAAGGAAGGAAGGAAGGAATGAAGGAAGGAAAGGAGGATGGAAGGAAGGAAGGAAGGAAGGAATGAATGAAGGAAGGAAAGGAGTAAGGAGGGAGGGAGGAAAGGAGGATGGAAGGCTGGAAGGAAGGAAGGAATGAAGGAAGGAAAGGAGGATGGAAGGAAGGAAAGAAGGAAGTAAGGAAAGAAAGGAGTAAGGAGGGAGGGAGGGAGGAAAGGAGGATGGAAGGCTGGAAGGAAGGAAGGAAGGAAAGGAGTAAGGGAGGGAGGAAAGGAGGATGGAAGGAAGGAAGGAAGGAAGGAATGAAGGAAGGAAGGAGGAGCAAGGAGGGAGGGAGGAAAGAAGGGAGGGAGGAAGGAAAAGAGGAGGGAAAGGAAGGAAGGAAGCTAGTAATGAAGGAAGGAAGGAAGGAAGGAAGGAATGAAGGAAGGAAAGGAGGATGGAAGGAAGGAAAGAAGGAAGTAAGGAAAGAAAGGAGTAAGGAGGGAGGGAGGGAGGAAAGGAGGATGGAAGGAAGGAAAGAAGGAAGGAAGGAAGGAAGGAGGAGCAAGGAGGGAGGGAGGAAAGAAGGGAGGGAGGAAGGAAAAGAGGAGGGAAAGGAAGGAAGGAAGCTAGTAATGAAGGAAGGAAGGAAGGAAAGGAGTAAGGAGGTAGAGAGGAAAGGAAGGAAGGAAGCTAGTAATGAAGGAAGGAAGGAAGGAAAGGAGTAAGGAGGTAGAGAGGAAAGGAAGGAAGGAAAGGAGTAAGGAGGTAGGGGGCATTTTAAATGATTAATCCCAGTGATGAAATCCTAACCGTCCTTGTTTGCCTGGAACAAACAGAGCAGCTGGACCCTGGAGCCTCAGAGTCGGGCCGCTGCTTGTTTTGTGTGATTTGAGGACAGGCCAGAGTCCACGGCAGGAACATGTTGTTTCCTTCTGACTCTGCTTACTGTCACATCTCATCACTCTGACGCCACTAATTACTTTAAATATATGTTTTCTAAAGATAAAAGAAATAAACATAAACACAGTGCATAATGAAACAGTAAAGGAACAGGTCAGTTTTATCTCTTTATCTGAAATGTGTGGCAGACTTCCGCTGAAGCTTTTCAATCGACACTAAATCTGATATTTAACTAATCTTTAAAATAAGCAAAATAAAAACACTGAAAGTCACGTCCTGAATTATTTCCCAGACATTTCTTGAGACATTCGATGTGTAATGAACCAGGTATGACTCACCGGTGTGTGTATATATATGTGTGTGTGTGTGTGTGTGTGTGTGTGTGTGTGTGTGTGTGCCAGTGCAGTCAGTGTCACAGCGGTCAGCATGATGTCGCCTCGCTGTCCAGCGTCTCTCGTCTTCCTCGTCTTCCTCGTCTGTTTCCTGCAGGTCTTCACTGAAGGACAAGGTAAGAGAAGAGCTCTGACCTTTGACCTCTCTGGAAGTCTTAACTCTTGAAAGAGATTGTAAACAAGATGGAAAATAATGAGGAGGAGGAGTGTGAGGAAGACGAGCAGGTGAGGAGGTAAAAGAAGGAGAGGAGAAAAGGTAAGGAGGAGGAGAAGAAGAAGCGGATGATGAAGAAGAAGAGAGCAGAGGATGAAGGAGAGCGGAATAAGAGGATGCAAGAAAGTTAAGAGAAAGAGGAGGGAAAGCAAATCCAAGGAAAAAAAAGAGAGAAGGAAGATAAGGAGTATGGAGAGGAAGTGGAGAAGAAAGATGAAAAGAAGAAGCAGGAGGAGGAGGAAGACAGGCAGGTGAGGTGGAAAGAAAAGGAAAAGAGGGAGGATAAAGTAGTGAGAAGAAAGAGAGAGAAAAAGCAAAAAAAAGCGTAAGGAAGAAGAGGAGGAGGAGGAGAGGAGGAGGAGAAGAAGCAGATGAAGAAGAGAAGGAGGAGTAGAAGAAGGAGTCTCCTTAAACTTTAAAATGTCAAAGTGTGGAGCTCCATGTGGGACAAAGACGTGTTCAATGCCGTGTTTAATCTGTATCGCACTCAGTATGTCGTAATTATGAGTTAACGTAATGACTTAGTAAATATGTCATAATTAGGAATCTTATGCAATAAATACAATAAACTACGTCATAGCTATTAAGTATGCAATAATTCTGATTTAACTTCTGTAAATATCCCAAAATATCCTTCCTTCCTTCCTTCCTTCCTTCCTTCCTTCCTTCCCCCCTTCCTTCCTTCCTTCCTTCCTTTCAATGAGTGTCCTATAAAGGGTTAACTTGATGATTTAATAAGTATGTCATAATTAGGAATCTTATACAATAAATTATAATTATTAGTTATCCCTTTATAGGACACTCATTGAAAGGAAGGGGGGAAGGGGGGAAGGAAGGATGGAAGGATGGAAGGAAGGAAGGAAGGAAGGAGGGAGGAAGGAAGGAAGGGGGGAGGAAAGAAAGAGAGGAGGGAGGGAGGAAGGGAAGAAAGAAGGAAGGAAGAAGAAAGGGGGATGGAGGAAGGAAGGGAGGAGAGAAGGAGGGAGGGAGGAAGAACAGATGGAAGGAAGGGAGGAAGGACGGAGGAAGGAAAGAAGGAAGGGAGGAGAGAAGGAGGGAGGGAGGAAGGAAAGACGGAAGGGAGGAGAGAAGGAGGGAGGGAGGACAGATGGAAGGAAGGAAAGGAAGGAAGGAAGGACGGAGGAAATAAGGAACGAGGGAGGGAGAAAGGAAAAGAGGAAGAAGGCAGGGAGGAAGGAAAGGAAGGAAGGAAGGAAGGAAGGAAGGAAGGATATTTTGGGATATTTACAGAAGTTACCAAATATAATTATTTGCCCAATAAAGGGTTAATCTGTATCGCACTCAGTATGTCGTAATTATGAGTCAAATTATCCTTCCTTCCTTCCTTCCTTCCTTCCTTCCTTCCTTTCCTTCCTCCCTGCCTTCTTTCTTCCCTTCCTCTTTTCTTTTCTCCCTCCCTCGTTCCTTATTTCCTCCGTCCTTCCTTCCTTTCTTTCCTTCCATCTGCCCTTCCTCCCTCCCTCCTTCTCTCCTCCCTTCCGTCTTTCCTTCCTCCGTCCTTCCTTCCTTCCTTTCCTTCCTCCCTCCCTCCTTCTCTCCTCCCTTCTTTCTTTCCTTCCTCCATCCCCCTTTCTTCTTCCTTCCTTCCTTCTTTCTTCCCTTCCTCCCTCCCTCCTTCTGTCTTTCTTTCTTCCCCCCTACCTTCCTTCCTTCCTTCTTTCCTCTGTCCTTCCTCCCTCCTTCCTTCTCTTCCTTCCTTCCTTCCTTCCTTTCAATGAGTGTCCTATAAAGGGTTAAGTATGAATTCCTAAGCATGCAATAATTAAAAATAACTTAGTATGCCGTAATTATGAGTTAACATCATGATTAAGTGAGAATTATGATAAATATAACTAAATGTGTCATAATTAGAACTGAATTTTATATAAAGTACAGTGATGATAATTATGCAATATGTCATAATCACAATTTACTTTACTTTACTTTACATTAGGGATCATCCCGATGTTCCCCGCTTTGCATGTGACCGGGGAACATAGGGGTGATCCCGTCTACAGTTAGCCAGTTAGCTGAGTTAGCCGCTGAGTTAGCAGATGAGTTAGCAGCCGAGTTAGCAACCGAATTAGCCGCCGAGTTAGCCGCGATCGGGGAACATAGGGCTGATCCCGTCTACAGTTAGCCAGTTAGCTGAGTTAGCCGCCGAGCTAGCAACCGAATTAGCCACTGAGTTAGCCACGAGCGGGGAACATAGGGATGATCCCGTCTACAGTTAGCCAGTTAGCTGAGTTAGCCGCTGAGTTAGTAGCCGAGTTAGCAGATGAGTTAGCCGCCGAGCTAGCAACCGAATTAGCCGCCGAGTTAGCCACGATCGGGGAACATAGGACCCGGGGAACATAGGTACGCTCCCTTATACCTCATGTTATACTACTATTAGAAGTACAGCATGGAAAATGTGAGACTTAGTAATCAGTGAATAGTAAAGATGTCAAAATTATGACTCATACATACTCTTACATTTATGGGAGTGTAAAAGTCAGATGTTTGTAGATTAATTTAATAATGACTGTAAACCTCAGAGTTGCGGCGGGCGGCGCCGGCTCACAGCGTCTTCCTGCGCTCCAAACGGGCCAACAACTTCCTGCTGGAGGAGATCCTGCAGGGGAACCTGGAGAGGGAGTGCTACGAGGAGCTGTGCAGCTACGAGGAGGCCAGAGAATGCTTCGAAGACACCGGCAAGACGGTCAGACGCTTCCTTCCATCTGTCCTTCCTCCCTTTCTTCCTTCTGTCCTTCCTCCCTTTCTTCCTTCTGTCCTTCCTCCCTTTCTTCCATCTGTCCTTCCTACTTCCTTTTATCCTTTCTTTGTTCCTTCCTCCCTTTCTTCCTTCTGTCCTTCCTTCCATCTGTCCTTCCTCCCTTTCTTCCTTCCATCTGTCCTTCCTCCCTTTCTTCCTTCCATCTGTCCTTCCTCCCTTTCTTCCTTCTGTCCTTCCTTCCATCTGTCCTTCTTCCCTTTCTTCCTTCCATCTGTCCTTCCTCCCTTTCTTCCCTCTTTTTCCTTCCGTCCCTTCTTATTTCCTTTCTTCCTTCCATCTGCCCTTCCTCCCTTTCTTCCTTCTGTCCTTCCTACCTTTCTTCCCTCTTTTTCCTTCCTTCCCTTCTTATTTCCTCCCTTCCTTTCTTCCTTCTTTCCTTCCATCTTTTTAATGATCCGGCCCACATCAGATCAAATTGGTCTGTATGTGGCCCTTGAATGAAAATGAGTTTGACTCCTTTGGCTTAGACACGATCCAGCCGCATTATTAGAATTTAATGATATATAATATTCAGTGATTATGTTCGTCATCACCTCAGAGCGGCTCGCTTCTGGTTCTAACTGGTTCTGTTTCTCTCTCTGCAGAACACCTTCTGGTCCATTTACTACGGTCAGTTCTCTTTCTCCAAAACTCCAATAAATGTGTTCAACTTTAAAATAAGACGAACTTTATTAGTTCCCTCCTGTTGTCCTCAGGTCAAGGAAGGACAGGAAGAAAGGACAGGAAGGAAGGAGTAAGGAAGGAGGGAGGGAGGGAGGAAAGGAGGATGGAAGGAAGGAAGGAGTAAAGGAGTAAGGAGGGAGGAAAGGAGGATGGAAGGAGGAAAGGAGGATGGAAGGGAGGAAAGGAGGAATGAAGGAAGGAAAGGAGTAAGAAGGGAGGGAGGGAGGAAAAGAGGAGGGAAGGAAGGAAGGAAGGAGGAGTAAAGAGGGAGGGAGGGAGCAAAGAAGGAAGGAAGGAAGGAAAGGAGTAAGAAGGGAGGGAGGGAGGAAAGGAGTAAGGAGGGAGGGAGGGAGGAAAGGACGATGGAAGGAAGGAAGGAAAGGAGTAAGGAGGGAGGGAGGAAAGGAGTAAGGAGGGAGGGAGGAAGGAAAGGAAGGAGTAAAGAGGGAGGGAGGGAGGAAAGGAGGACTTTTAGAAACACTGATTGATGTTTTATGGACCAAACAGCTGATTGATGAATGATTGGTGTGTAACCAGTCTCACTGTCTCTGAGCAGATGGGAACCAGTGCCAGCCCAACCCCTGCCTCCACGGGGGGAACTGCACCGACAAAGTGGGGGGGTTCATGTGCTCCTGCGAGCCCCCCCACTACGGACCAGTCTGTGAACTGGGACTACTGGAGGAGACCATACCTGTCGTTAGAAAGAAACCACTCCTGAAAGCCAAAGCAGGTGAGACCACAGCGGGACGTTCAGATCATCACGTTTTCGGTCTCTGAGAAGTTCTGTGAGTATTTTCAGTGTTTTGTGTGTTTCAGAAATCCCCGAGTGTCCGACTGAAGGTCCGACAGCGTGTCACCAGCTGTGCACGGCGCTCTATCGCTCCTTCACCTGCTCCTGCATGCCGGGATTCAAACTGCAGAGCGACAAACGCAGCTGTCTGCCGGAAGGTCTGACAAACACCGAGACACACCGAAACACTCTGAAACACACTGAGACACTCAGAAACACACCGAGACACTCCGAAACACACCGAGACACACCGAAACACACCGAAACACACCAAGACACACTCAGAAACAAACCAAAACACACCGAGACACACGAGACATACTCAGAATCACACCGAGACACACCGAGACACTCAGAAACACACCGAGACACACCGAGACACTCAGAAACACACCGAGACACACCGAGACACTCAGAAACACACTAAGACACACTCAGAAACACACTGAGACACCGAGACACATTCAGAAACACACCGAGATACACTCAGAAACACACCGAGATACACTCAGAAACACACGAGACACACTCAGAAACACACCGAGACACACTCAGAAACACACTGAGACACCGAGACACATTCAGAAACACACGAGACACTCAAACACACCGAGACACACCGACACACTCAGAAACACACCGAGACACACTCAGAAACACACCGAGACACACTCAGAAACACACCGAGACACACCGAAACACACCGAGACACACAGAAACAAACCAAAACACACCGAGACACTCAGAAACACACCGAGACACTCAGAATCACACCGAGACACACCGAGACACTCAGAATCACACCGAGACACTCAGAGACACACCGAGACACACTCAGAAACACACCAAGACACTCAAACACACCGAGACACACCGACACACTCAGAAACACACCGAGACACACTCAGAAACACACCGAGACACACTCAGAAACACACCGAGACACACCGAAACACACCGAGACACACAGAAACACACCAAAACACACCGAGACACTCAGAAACACACCGAGACACTCAGAAACACACCGAGACACACCGAGACATACTCAGAATCACACCGAGACACACTGAGACACACCGAGACACACTCAGAAACACACCGAGACACACTGAAACACCGAGACACACCGAGACACACCGAGACACACCGAGACATACTCAGAAACACACCGAGACACACTCAGAAACACACCGAGACATACTCAGAAACACACCGAGACATACTCAGAAACACACCGAGACATACTCAGAATCACACCGAGACACACTGAGACACACTCAGAAACACACCGAGACATACTCAGAATCACACCGAGACATACTCAGAATCACACCGAGACACACCGAGACACACTCAGAAACACACCGAAACACCGAGACACACTGAAACACCGAAACACTCCGAAACACTCCGAAACACCGAGACACACCGAGACACACCGAGACACTCCGAAACACACCGAGACATACTCAGAATCACACCGAGACACACCGAGACACACTCAGAAACACACCGAAACACCGAGACACACCGAGACATACTCAAAAACACACTGAGACACACCGAGACATACTCAGAATCACACCGAGACACACCGAGACACACCGAGACACTCAGAATCACACCGAGACATACTCAGAATCACACTGAGACACACCGAGACATACTCAGAATCACACCGAGACACACCGAGACACACCGAGACACTCAGAATCACACCGAGACATACTCAGAATCACACCGAGACACACCGAGACACACTCAGAATCACACCGAGACACACTGAAACACCGAGACACACCGCGACACACCGAGACACACCGAGACACACTCAGAAACACAGAGACACACCGAAACACCGAAACACTCCGAAACACCGAGACACACTGAAACACCGAGACACACTGAAACACACTGAAACACACTGAAACACTGAAACACACTGAAACACACTGAAACACCGAGACACACTGAAACACTGAAACACACTGAAACACCGAGACACACTGAAACACACTGAAACACACTGAAACACACTGAAACACTGAGACACACTGAAACACACTGAAACACTGAGACACACTGAAACACACTGAAACACACTGAAACACACTGAAACACACTGAAACACCGAGACACACTGAAACACTGAAACACACTGAAACACACTGAAACACACTGAAACACACTGAAACACCGAGACACACTGAAACACACTGAAACACCGAGACACACTGAAACACACTGAAACACTGAAACACACTGAGACACACTGAAACACTGAGACACACTGAAACACCGAGACACACTGAAACACATTCACAGAAACCGGTTCAAAGTTCAAACTGGTGACATAATGACGTCTGTGTGTCCTCAGTGGAGTTCCCCTGTGGACGACTTCCTCACAAGCTCAACGGCACAACGTTACCCTGGCAGGTGAGATTCAGTCCGCTGAGACTTCATCGTTCAGACTTTTAACACATTTCTGTCACAGAAACGCTAAAAAATGCACAAAATTTATAAAAATGATGTTTTTCTTGCTCTGGAACGAAAAACTGGGTCAAATCTGACCGGAGGAAAATGTAAGGGTTAAAAATAAATATGTTCTCCTTAGAGACAGGATGAGGTTCTCCTTGGAGACAGGATGATGTTCTCCTTAGAGACAGGATGATGTTCTCCTTGGAGACAGGATGAGGTTCTCCTTAGAGACAGGATGATGTTCTCCTTGGAGACAGGATGATGTTCTCCTTAGAGACAGGATGAGGTTCTCCTTAGAGACAGGATGATGTTCTCCTTAGAGACAGGATGAGGTTCTCCTTAGAGACAGGATGATGTTCTCCTTAGAGACAGGATGAGGTTCTCCGTGGAGACAGGATGATGTTCTCCTTGGAGACAGGATGAGGTTCTCCGTGGAGACAGGATGATGTTCTCCTTAGAGACAGGATGATGTTCTCCTTGGATGTTCTCCTTAGAGACAGGATGATGTTCTCCTTAGAGACAGGATGAGGTTCTCCTTAGAGACACAATGATGTTCTCCTTAGAGACAGGATGAGGTTCTCCTTAGAGACACAATGATGTTCTCCTTAGAGACAGGATGAGGTTCTCCGTGGAGACAGGATGATGTTCTCCTTGGAGACAGGATGATGTTCTCCTTGGATGTTCTCCTTAGAGACAGGATGATGTTCTCCTTAGAGACACAATGATGTTCTCCTTGGAGACACAATGATGTTCTCCTTAGAGACAGGATGATGTTCTCCTTAGATGTTCTCCTTAGAGACAGGATGAGGTTCTCCTTGGATGTTCTCCCTAGAGACAGGATGAGGTTCTCTTTAGAGACAGGATGATGTTCTCCTTAGATGTTCTCCTTTGAGACAGGATGATGTTCTCCTTAGATGTTCTCCTTAGAGACAGGATGATGTTCTCCTTAGATGTTCTCCTTGGAGACAGGATGATGTTCTCCTTAGATGTTCTCCTTGGAGACAGGATGATGTTCTCCTTAGAGACAGGATGATGTTCTCCTTGGAGACAGGATGATGTTCTCTTTAGAACAATAAGCAGTTCCCCACACAGGACACTGATGGGTCTAAAATGAGTCCTGCTGTGTCTTCGGTTAATCCGGCCAATAAGAGACTCGGCGTCATCATGTGTGTGTTTGTTTCGTGTCTCCAGGTGTCCCTGCTGGACCTCGGAGGGGCGGAGTTATGTGGCGGCGTGGTGCTCGGTCGACGCTCCGTCTTGACCGCCAGACGTTGCCTTCAGGGAACCGACCTGCGACCCTCCAGCTTCTTCGTCCTCGCCGGTACCAAAACTTTATCAACAGAATACGACGTTACTGATTTAGATGTTTGTTAAGGAACGTTTTATACAGTTTAGGTTTGATGTGGAGGAACAGGAATAAAAGTCTGCTGATAGGAACCTCCACGTTGTCTCTCGTCTCCTAGGCAACAAGAAGATCCTCGCCGGCGTCCGGGCCCTCTACACCCACAACCGGTTCCACCCTGATGACCGTGAGTACGACCTCGTCCTCCTCGAGCTCATCAACGCGTTGCCCTTCGGCTCCGACCTCGTCCACCTCTGCCTGCCCACGAAGGACTTCAGCGAGAACATCCTGACGCCTGCCGGGAGGACGGGCGTCACCGAGGTGTGGAACCACAACCACAACCGGGACAAGGACAAGGACAAGGAACAGAACCTGGTCTACATGACGCTGGACGAGTGTCGCAGACAGCTGAACGTGTCGCACCCTCTCAGCAACAAGATGTTCTGCATGAGGAACCCGAATGGAGCCGAGGGAAGTGGAAAGGAAGTCCAAGAGGAACCTTTAAGGAGCCAACATGGAGGTCAGGGGAGGAGCCAGAACCAGAGCCAGAGCCAGGCGAGTTCAAATGGAACCGAGAACCGCCTCAGTTCAAAGACTGAAACTCAGACGCTCTCAGAATCAGACGCCACTTCGGAGTCAGCGGTCGGGCGGTGCAGCGAGCTGTTGCCGGGGGCGCCGGTTGCCACGGTGGAGCAGGAGACAGCCTTCCTGACGGGGCTGCTGATGTCGAAGTCGTCGGGCTGCGGTGGCGGCAGCGGTGGCGGCCTGGTGTTCACCAAACTGTCCCGCTACCTGTCGTGGATCAAAGCGAGGCTGGAGGCGTCCGAGAGTCACATGACCTCACAAATCAGTCTGTACCCCGAAAACCACTGAAGCCCCCCCCCCCCCAAAAAAACCCCACCATCCAAAACTCTTTCCAATTAAGAGCGAACTGACTCTTATTCCACTTGTTAAAATATTTCCTGAATTGCCCCCGAAAATGTTTTTATTGATCACTTCTTCATCTGCTGGTGCGTTCGAGGACGCTCGGACATTTGACCGCCGAACACTTCTCACAAAACTCACTGAAGGGGGGAACGGGGTTGGGGTCGTCACATTCATTAGATGTCCGTCTCTAGATGGCGCTGCTGTTAAAAAGTGTTGGTACTAAAAGGTTCGGAGTTTAGGTGAGATGTTACTAAACCACCTGACACTGACATGAGAGGACAGTTGAGTGTTTCTAAATGTCCAACTCTTCAATGTTTCTCTTCTTTTACACAACTAGTTTGTAATAAAACATCATTATGATTAAAAAGTATGAAGAGAAAGCCAGTTTAAGTACAACATGTGGCTGTCAGCTTCCAGTTGGGGATGTTTGTCTGAGTTTCTTCTTCAGATTTTTGTGTCTTTTGTTCCATAAAACAGGAGAACAGAATTATTACAATGAATTAAATTAAATACAAAGGATCCAACAATATGTTTGAATGTTGATTTTTGGGGTCAAACAGTCCAAACTTTACTATTTTTGGTATATTCTGGTTCAAATTTACGCAACATGACACATTTAAAGGCTTACTGATGTCAGATTTGTGCAGTTTGAACTGTATGTAAAGGTTAAGAGAGCAGAATGAGCAGGAATCTTTATCAGGAAGACAAACAGAGAGGCAGAACAGTAAAGTTCAGAGCAGTCAGAGAGAGGTTAAGCTGTATAATATTGTTATATAAAGATTTTAAAAAAGGCACTTATAGGAATGATTTATGTTCTGTTGGTGCAGGAGATGTGTTAGAGACACAATTAAACTAAATTTAAGACTATTTTTGATTTTCCCCATTAAAATAACAGATAACCAACCTCCACGGTGTCTTACTACCAACCTCCATAGTGTCTTACTACCAACCTCCATAGTGTCTTACTACCAACCTCCATAGTGTCTTACTACCAACCTCCATGGTGTCTTACTACCAACCTCCATAGTGTCTCACTACCAACCTCCATAGTGTCTTACTACCAACCTCCATGGTGTCTTACTACCAACCTCCATAGTGTCTCACTACCAACCTCCATAGTGTCTTACTACCAACCTCCATAGTGTCTTACTACCAACCTCCATGATGTCTTACTACCAACCTCCATAGTGTCTTACTACCAACCTCCATAGTGTCTCACTACCAACCTCCATAGTGTCTTACTACCAACCTCCATAGTGTCTTACTACCAACCTCCATGGTGTCTCACTACCAACCTCCATGGTGTCTTACTACCAACCTCCATGGTGTCTTACTACCAACCTCCATAGTGTCTTACTACCAACCTCCATAGTGTCTTACTACCAACCTCCATAGTGTCTTACTACCAACCTCCATAGTGTCTTACTACCAACCTCCATAGTGTCTTAATACCAACCTCCATGCTGTCTTACTACCAATATATATATATACACCTATATTAAAATATTCCGTCTCGCATTTATTTAATGTTTGTGAAATAAGAAGAAGAAGTTAAATCTGTAGAAAATATATAAATTCTTGCCGCTACTGAAGGAAATATTTCAGTTTCCTTTGAATAAAAAGACTGAAAAACTTGAACATGTCTCTTCAAATCAAGTGCCTGAGATAAAGACTACAATACCCACAATGCACAGCTCACACTCATTTCCACCTGGCTTGTATCAATAACCAATCAGAGCCACAGTCTACAAAGAAAGCATCCGTTTTATTTCAATTTAATACATAATACAAAAAAATGAACTAAAAAGTACAAAAGATTGTTCCCAGGGAGGCCAGTCAGAGTCAGAGGGGGATTGTGGGTAACGTAGTCTTAAGAGACGGAGGACAGAGGCGGGAACGGGTTCTGCTTACTGACAACGAGCTTCTGGTGCTGATGGGAGATGTAGCCTTTAATATGACCCTGAAGGAGAAGAAGAGTCAATACATGCTGGGGGTGTGTGTGTGTCTGTGTCTGTGTGTGTGTGTATAATATGTGTGTCTGTGTGTGTGTGTGTCTGTGTGTGTGTGTCTGTGTCTGTGTGTGTGTGTGTATAATATGTGTGTTTGTGTGTGTTGTAATGTCTATGTGTGTGTATGTGTTGTAATGTGTGTGTATGCGTATGTGTGTGTGTGTGTGTGTCTGTCTGTCTGTCTGTGTGTGCATGTATGATATATATGTGTGTGTATAATATATGTGTGTGTGTGTTGTAATGTGTTTGTCTTGCAATGTTTGTGTATTCATCTGAGTGTGTGTGTGTGTCTGTGTGTCTCTCTGTGTGTGTATTCATCTGTGTGTGTCTCTCTGTGTGTGTATTCATCTGTGTGTATGTATGTGTCTGTGTGTTTGTATGTATATGCGTGTGTATGTATGTGTGTGTGTGTGTGTGTGTGTGTGCTCACCATATAAATGAGGTTGGCCAGGAGACACTGCACCTCATCGATGTCGACGTCCTCCACCTGCATCATCTTCAGAGCCACCAGGAAGGCGTCGAGAGGAAGCTGATGAGTCCTCAGCAACAGGTACCTGCACAGGGAGCAGAGGTCAGGGGTCACTACAGGTCAGCGGGGGTCACTATAGGTCACTGCAGGTCAGCAGGGGTCACTACAGGTCAGCAGCGGTCACTATAGGTCACTACAGGTCAGCAGGGGTCACTACAGGTCAACAGCGGTCACTATAGGTCACTACATGTCAGCAGGGGTCACTACAGGTCACTACATGTCAGCAGGGGTCACTACAGGTCACTATAGGTCACTACAGGTCAGCAGGGTTCACTATAGGTCACTACATGTCAGCAGGGGTCACTACAGGTCACTATAGGTCACTACAAGTCACTACATGTCAGCAGGGGTCACTACAGGTCACTACAGGTCAGCAGGGTTCACTATAGGTCACTACAGGTCACTACAGGTCAGCTGAGGTCACTACAGGTCAGCAGGGGTCACTACAGGCCAGGAGGGGTCACTATAGGTCACTAAAGGTCACTACAGGTCACTAAGGGTCACTATAGGTCACTACAGGTCACTACAGGTCAGCAGGGGTTCACTATAGGTCACTACAGGTCACTACAGGTCACTACAGGTCAGCAGGGGTCACTACAGGTCAGCAGGGGTCACTATAGGTCACTACAGGTCACTACAGGTCAGCAGGGGTTCACTATAGGTCACTACAGGTCAGCAGGGGTCACTACAGGTCACTACATGTCAGCAGGGGTCACTACAGGTCACTATAGGTCACTATAGGTCACTACAGGTCAGCAGGGTTCACTATAGGTCACTACATGTCAGCAGGGGTCACTACAGGTCACTATAGGTCACTACAAGTCACTACATGTCAGCAGGGGTCACTACAGGTCACTACAGGTCAGCGGGGTTCACTATAGGTCACTACAGGTCAGCAGGGTTCACTATAGGTCACTACAGGTCACTACAGGTCAGCAGGGGTCACTACAGGTCAGTAGGGGTCACTATAGGTCACTACAGGTCACTACAGGTCAGGAGGGGTCACTATAGGTCACTACAGGTCACTACAGGTCAGCAGGGTTCACTATAGGTCACTACAGGTCACTACAGGTCAGCAGGGGTCACTACAGGTCAGGAGGGGTCACTATAGGTCACTACAGGTCAGGAGGGGTCACTATAGGTCACTACAGGTCACTACAGGCCACTACAGGTCAGCAGGGGTCACTACAGGTCACTACAGGCCACTACAGGTCAGCAGGGGTCACTACAGGTCAGCAGGGGTCACTACAGGCCACTACAGGTCAGCAGGGGTCACTACAGGTCAGCAGGGGTCTCTACAGGTCACTACAGGTCACTACAGGTCAGCAGGGGTCACTATAGGTCACTACAGGTCAGCAGGGGTCACTATAGGTCACTACAGGTCAGCAGGGGTCACTATAGGTCACTACAGGTCAGCAGGTGTCTCTACAGGTCACTACAGGTCAGCAGGGGTCACTACAGGTCACTACAGGTCAGCAGGGGTCATTATAGGTCACTACAGGTCAGCAGGGGTCTCTACATGTCACTACAGGTCAGCAGGGGTCACTACAGGTCACTACAGGTCAGCAGGGGTCACTACAGGTCAGCAGGGGTCACTACAGGTCACTACAGGTCAGCAGGGGTCACTATAGGTCACTACAGGTCAGCAGGGGTCACTACAGGTCAGGAGGGGTCACTATAGGTCACTACAGGTCAGCAGGGGTCTCTACAGGTCACTACAGGTCAGCAGGGGTCACTACAGGTCAGCAGGGGTCACTATAGGTCACTACAGGTCAGCAGGGGTCTCTACATGTCACTACAGGTCAGCAGGGGTCACTACAGGTCACTACAGGTCAGCAGGGGTCACTATAGGTCACTACAGGTCAGCAGGGGTCACTACAGGTCAGCAGGGGTCACTACAGGTCACTACAGGTCAGCAGGGGTCACTATAGGTTACTACAGGTCAGCAGGGGTCACTACAGGTTAGCAGGGGTCACTACAGGTCAGGAGGGGTCACTATAGGTCACTACAGGTCAGGAGGGGTCACTATAGGTCACTACAGGTCAGCAGGGGTCACTATAGGTCAGGAGGGGTCACTATAGGTCACTACAGGTCAGCAGGGGTCACTACAGGTCAGCAGGGGTCACTATAGGTCAGCAGGGGTCACTATAGGTCACTACAGGTCAGTAAATTTGTAGTAACAGCCAATGCTGCTGTAACTCCATCACTCAGTCACACTCACACTTTCTTAAAGAGGTTCCTGTAGGTGATGATCTTCAGCTTCTCCAGAATCAGGAAGATCCCGCAGCGGATGAAGAACGTCTCGTGTTTGGATAACGCCTCGTTCAGGAGCAGCAGGTTCCCCTCACTACACACACACACACACACACACACACACACACACACACACACACACACACACACACACACACACACACACACACACACACACACACACAGAAGTCAGCTGTGAGAACAGTATGAGGCGGTATGATGTCACTTCCTGTGTTGATCTCCTCTTACCTCACAGCTTTGGTGACATCAGCAAACTGCATGAGGTCATACTTCCTGAGCAGCTGATGAGTCGGCATGTGACCCTGAAAACACAACCAGCGTCAGACTGGGAGATTCAACTGGTTTGAACTGGTTTAACATGACTGTTAACTGGTCTAGTATGAGTGTAAACTGGTTTCAGCTGGTTTAATATGACTGTAAACTGGTGTAACTGGTTTGAACTGGTTTAATATAACTGTTAACTGGTCTAGTATGAGTGTAAACTGGTGTAACTGGTTTACTATGACTGTAAACTGGTTTTCAGCAGGTTTAATATGACGGTAAACTGGTCTAGTAGGAATATAAGCTAGTTTAAACTGGTTTAACATGACTGTAAACTGGTTTGAAATGGTTTAATGAGTGTAGACTGGTTTTAACTGGTGTAAACTGGTTTTAACTGGTGTAAACTGGTTTTAACTGGTGTAAACTGGTGTAATATGAGTGTAAACCGGTTTAGACTGGTGTAATATGAGTGTAAACCGGTTTAGACTGGTGTAATATGAGTGTAAACCGGTGTAACTGGTGCGCTGTCTGACCAGCAGCATCTTGACGGGCAGCAGGTAGATGAGGATCATCCTCTTGTTCTTCTGACTGGAGCGATGGCAGTGATGGAAGGAGAACGACAGGAACTCCTCAGCTAAGGAACACATTTACATATTATTACATTCGTACACGGATCAGTGCTGATTATTGATTATTGCTGTCTGCAGTGATGCTCGCCTGGTTTGAAGTCGCTGTCGAACATGGCTTTACGGCCCACGTAGTATTTGTAGGTGACTTTCTGAGCGGGACTGTAGTCGTTCTTCAGGTTGGAGCTGTCGATGGCTCGGATCAGAGGCTTACACAGGTGCAGCTTATTGATCTGATCCACAACACAGCAAGCAATCAATCAATCAATCAGTCAATAAATCAATCAATCAAACATCAAAACCTTTTCTAGTAATTAGGGCTGTCAGCGTTAACTCGTTAATCGTGATCAGATTAATGCAATCCATAACGCATTAATTTTTTTAATCTCATTTTAATGTTGCAAGCCTTTTTGTCCCTTCTACTCCCCCGTAGACGGCTCCTCTAGCTGTAGCGCTATGCTTTGAAGTGGCCTCCTGCAGTAAACCTACCGCGCTGATGGAAAGTAAGAGAGCTACTGGACTTTTGAACGGCTTGTTTAACTTTAAAACACTTCCAGACGCTTCAGTTGACAAGTCAAAAGTAAAATGCAACCTGTGTCAAACGGAGTTTAACTACCACCGGAGTACGTGGAGTTTGAGTTAGCACCTCCACGCTAAACACCCAGGTGCAGCCAAGCCAGCCTCAGCTCCACCAAAGGACCATTTTGGAGTGTGGGAGTCGCAGCAGAGCCGTGATTGATTCCCAGTTAAGACACTCTGGTAAGAAATGCTTTACATTATGGGCTTAAAACTGCCTTCAAATGGAAAATAACAGGATTTTAAACATGCTATTCAAAACGCCATTAATCGCGATTAACTATGGAAACTCTGCGATTAATCTCGATTAAAAAATCAATCGTTGGACAGCCCTAGTAGTAACCCTTAGTTTGTTCTTATTCTAATAATAAGACGTCTTTGTTCAGACCTTGAAGTAGATCTTGAACAGCTGGTTGCTCAGAAACATCATCCCCCATTTCTTTGAGTCCTCGATGCCGGCGCGACTGAAGAGACAAATGATAATAAACTGTAATATTCAGGTTAGAGTGTGTGTGTGTGTGTGTGTGTGTATGTGTGTGTGTGTGTGTGTGTGTGTGTCTCAGTGTGTGTGTGTCTGTGTGTATGTGTGTGTCTCTCAGTATGTGTGTGTGTGTATGTGTGTGTATGTGTGTGTATGTGTGTCTCAGTGTGTGTGTTTCAGTGTGTGTGTGTTGGAATTATTGTATATAAGTTATCTCATATTTACCCCT